>NW_026277222.1:505000-695843 GCF_023373465.1 Oncorhynchus keta | reverse complement strand
ACCCCAAAGGCTGGAAATCGTATCATAAAGCTTTTTCCAAATAATATTTTCCACTTTGTGGGCTCTGGGACATTTGAAAAAACGTGGAGCATTGGTACTAACCCTAAGTTTGGAGTGTTGGGCTTAAACCCTTCTTACAAAAATATCTGTAGAGACTGAAAGGTTGGAGCTAGGAACTTCTACGACCCCTCTATGGAAAGCCGAGACTCTCACAAACACGTACATGTAGTCGATTCTGCTCTATACCGCTCACAAGCCACACAATACTAGTTAGAAGGTGAGGCGTTTGTGGGAAATCCCAGGACATTGTCACAAATGCCAAACTCAAGACAGTTGTCACTGACAAGTTGGTTACTCTTTCCCATTTAACAACTAAAGCCTTGCACAAAGTAAATCACCTCACACACTGGAAGTCTGCAATGGATTCACCAAAGTCTCCTGAGAATGAGTAAATGTCCAAACTGTAAATGAAAGCAAAGTCATATTTTTCAAGAGTCAATTGAGAATTCGACCAAGACCAGAGATTTCTGTTGGCCTGGCAATCGAACACAGATTTCCTCCTCAGGGGTTTGGATACTTGTCGAAATGACATGTTCAAAACTTCTTGCATTGGCCGGGAATCGAACCCGGGCCTCCCGCGTGGCAGGCGAGAATTCTACCACTGAACAACCAATGCCTTGGAAAGCTGAGTTAACCCCAAAGGCTGGAAATCGTATCATAAAGCTTTTTTCCAAAGAATATTTTCCACTTTGTGGGCTCGGCAACATTGTTCACCCTAAAAAAAAGCAGTCCTTTCTCCCCGTCGGGGAATTGAACCCCGGTCTCCCGCGTGACAGGCGGGGATACTCACCACTATACTAACGAGGAGCAGGTGGGTAGGACATTTGAAAAAACGTGGAGCATTGGTACTAACCCTAAGTTTGGAGTGTTGGGCTTAAACCCTTCTTACAAAAAATATCTGTAGAGACTGAAAGGTTGGAGCTAGGAACTTCTACGACCCCTCTATGGAAAGCCGAGACTCTCACAAACACGTACATGTAGTCGATTCTGCTCTATACCGCTCACAAGCCACACAATACTAGTTAGAAGGTGAGGCGTTTGTGGGAAATCCCAGGACATTGTCACAAATGCCAAACTCAAGACAGTTGTCACTGACAAGTTGGTTACTCTTTCCCATTTAACAACTAAAGCCTTGCACAAAGTAAATCACCTCACACACTGGAAGTCTGCAATGGATTCACCAAAGTCTCCTGAGAATGAGTAAATGTCCAAACTGTAAATGAAAGCAAAGTCATATTTTTCAAGAGTCAATTGAGAATTCGACCAAGACCAGAGATTTCTGTTGGCCTGGCAATCGAACACAGATTTCCTCCTCAGGGGTTTGGATACTTGTCGAAATGACATGTTCAAAACTTCTTGCATTGGCCGGGAATCGAACCCGGGCCTCCCGCGTGGCAGGCGAGAATTCTACCACTGAACAACCAATGCCTTGGAAAGCTGAGTTAACCCCAAAGGCTGGAAATCGTATCATAAAGCTTTTTTCCAAAGAATATTTTCCACTTTGTGGGCTCGGCAACATTGTTCACCCTAAAAAAAAGCAGTCCTTTCTCCCCGTCGGGGAATTGAACCCCGGTCTCCCGCGTGACAGGCGGGGATACTCACCACTATACTAACGAGGAGCAGGTGGGTAGGACATTTGAAAAAACGTGGAGCATTGGTACTAACCCTAAGTTTGGAGTGTTGGGCTTAAACCCTTCTTACAAAAATATCTGTAGAGACTGAAAGGTTGGAGCTAGGAACTTCTACGACCCCTCTATGGAAAGCCGAGACTCTCACAAACACGTACATGTAGTCGATTCTGCTCTATACCGCTCACAAGCCACACAATACTAGTTAGAAGGTGAGGCGTTTGTGGGAAATCCCAGGACATTGTCACAAATGCCAAACTCAAGACAGTTGTCACTGACAAGTTGGTTACTCTTTCCCATTTAACAACTAAAGCCTTGCACAAAGTAAATCACCTCACACACTGGAAGTCTGCAATGGATTCACCAAAGTCTCCTGAGAATGAGTAAATGTCCAAACTGTAAATGAAAGCAAAGTCATATTTTTCAAGAGTCAATTGAGAATTCGACCAAGACCAGAGATTTCTGTTGGCCTGGCAATCGAACACAGATTTCCTCCTCAGGGGTTTGGATACTTGTCGAAATGACATGTTCAAAACTTCTTGCATTGGCCGGGAATCGAACCCGGGCCTCCCGCGTGGCAGGCGAGAATTCTACCACTGAACAACCAATGCCTTGGAAAGCTGAGTTAACCCCAAAGGCTGGAAATCGTATCATAAAGCTTTTTTCCAAAGAATATTTTCCACTTTGTGGGCTCGGCAACATTGTTCACCCTAAAAAAGCAGTCCTTTCTCCCCGTCGGGGAATTGAACCCCGGTCTCCCGCGTGACAGGCGGGGATACTCACCACTATACTAACGAGGAGCAGGTGGGTGGGACATTTGAAAAACGTGGAGCATTGGTACTAACCCTAAGTTTGGAGTGTTGGGCTTAAACCCTTCTTACAAAAATATCTGTAGAGACTGAAAGGTTGGAGCTAGGAACTTCTACGACCCCTCTATGGAAAGCCGAGACTCTCACAAACACGTACATGTAGTCGATTCTGCTCTATACCGCTCACAAGCCACACAATACTAGTTAGAAGGTGAGGCGTTTGTGGGAAATCCCAGGACATTGTCACAAATGCCAAACTCAAGACAGTTGTCACTGACAAGTTGGTTACTCTTTCCCATTTAACAACTAAAGCCTTGCACAAAGTAAATCACCTCACACACTGGAAGTCTGCAATGGATTCACCAAAGTCTCCTGAGAATGAGTAAATGTCCAAACTGTAAATGAAAGCAAAGTCATATTTTTCAAGAGTCAATTGAGAATTCGACCAAGACCAGAGATTTCTGTTGGCCTGGCAATCGAACACAGATTTCCTCCTCAGGGGTTTGGATACTTGTCGAAATGACATGTTCAAAACTTCTTGCATTGGCCGGGAATCGAACCCGGGCCTCCCGCGTGGCAGGCGAGAATTCTACCACTGAACAACCAATGCCTTGGAAAGCTGAGTTAACCCCAAAGGCTGGAAATCGTATCATAAAGCTTTTTTCCAAAGAATATTTTCCACTTTGTGGGCTCGGCAACATTGTTCACCCTAAAAAAAAGCAGTCCTTTCTCCCCGTCGGGGAATTGAACCCCGGTCTCCCGCGTGACAGGCGGGGATACTCACCACTATACTAACGAGGAGCAGGTGGGTAGGACATTTGAAAAACGTGGAGCATTGGTACTAACCCTAAGTTTGGAGTGTTGGGCTTAAACCCTTCTTACAAAAATATCTGTAGAGACTGAAAGGTTGGAGCTAGGAACTTCTACGACCCCTCTATGGAAAGCCGAGACTCTCACAAACACGTACATGTAGTCGATTCTGCTCTATACCGCTCACAAGCCACACAATACTAGTTAGAAGGTGAGGCGTTTGTGGGAAATCCCAGGACATTGTCACAAATGCCAAACTCAAGACAGTTGTCACTGACAAGTTGGTTACTCTTTCCCATTTAACAACTAAAGCCTTGCACAAAGTAAATCACCTCACACACTGGAAGTCTGCAATGGATTCACCAAAGTCTCCTGAGAATGAGTAAATGTCCAAACTGTAAATGAAAGCAAAGTCATATTTTTCAAGAGTCAATTGAGAATTCGACCAAGACCAGAGATTTCTGTTGGCCTGGCAATCGAACACAGATTTCCTCCTCAGGGGTTTGGATACTTGTCGAAATGACATGTTCAAAACTTCTTGCATTGGCCGGGAATCGAACCCGGGCCTCCCGCGTGGCAGGCGAGAATTCTACCACTGAACAACCAATGCCTTGGAAAGCTGAGTTAACCCCAAAGGCTGGAAATCGTATCATAAAGCTTTTTTCCAAAGAATATTTTCCACTTTGTGGGCTCGGCAACATTGTTCACCCTAAAAAAAAGCAGTCCTTTCTCCCCGTCGGGGAATTGAACCCCGGTCTCCCGCGTGACAGGCGGGGATACTCACCACTATACTAACGAGGAGCAGGTGGGTAGGACATTTGAAAAAACGTGGAGCATTGGTACTAACCCTAAGTTTGGAGTGTTGGGCTTAAACCCTTCTTACAAAAATATCTGTAGAGACTGAAAGGTTGGAGCTAGGAACTTCTACGACCCCTCTATGGAAAGCCGAGACTCTCACAAACACGTACATGTAGTCGATTCTGCTCTATACCGCTCACAAGCCACACAATACTAGTTAGAAGGTGAGGCGTTTGTGGGAAATCCCAGGACATTGTCACAAATGCCAAACTCAAGACAGTTGTCACTGACAAGTTGGTTACTCTTTCCCATTTAACAACTAAAGCCTTGCACAAAGTAAATCACCTCACACACTGGAAGTCTGCAATGGATTCACCAAAGTCTCCTGAGAATGAGTAAATGTCCAAACTGTAAATGAAAGCAAAGTCATATTTTTCAAGAGTCAATTGAGAATTCGACCAAGACCAGAGATTTCTGTTGGCCTGGCAATCGAACACAGATTTCCTCCTCAGGGGTTTGGATACTTGTCGAAATGACATGTTCAAAACTTCTTGCATTGGCCGGGAATCGAACCCGGGCCTCCCGCGTGGCAGGCGAGAATTCTACCACTGAACAACCAATGCCTTGGAAAGCTGAGTTAACCCCAAAGGCTGGAAATCGTATCATAAAGCTTTTTCCAAATAATATTTTCCACTTTGTGGGCTCGGCAACATTGTTCACCCTAAAAAAAAGCAGTCCTTTCTCCCCGTCGGGGAATTGAACCCCGGTCTCCCGCGTGACAGGCGGGGATACTCACCACTATACTAACGAGGAGCAGGTGGGTAGGACATTTGAAAAAACGTGGAGCATTGGTACTAACCCTAAGTTTGGAGTGTTGGGCTTAAACCCTTCTTACAAAAATATCTGTAGAGACTGAAAGGTTGGAGCTAGGAACTTCTACGACCCCTCTATGGAAAGCCGAGACTCTCACAAACACGTACATGTAGTCGATTCTGCTCTATACCGCTCACAAGCCACACAATACTAGTTAGAAGGTGAGGCGTTTGTGGGAAATCCCAGGACATTGTCACAAATGCCAAACTCAAGACAGTTGTCACTGACAAGTTGGTTACTCTTTCCCATTTAACAACTAAAGCCTTGCACAAAGTAAATCACCTCACACACTGGAAGTCTGCAATGGATTCACCAAAGTCTCCTGAGAATGAGTAAATGTCCAAACTGTAAATGAAAGCAAAGTCATATTTTTCAAGAGTCAATTGAGAATTCGACCAAGACCAGAGATTTCTGTTGGCCTGGCAATCGAACACAGATTTCCTCCTCAGGGGTTTGGATACTTGTCGAAATGACATGTTCAAAACTTCTTGCATTGGCCGGGAATCGAACCCGGGCCTCCCGCGTGGCAGGCGAGAATTCTACCACTGAACAACCAATGCCTTGGAAAGCTGAGTTAACCCCAAAGGCTGGAAATCGTATCATAAAGCTTTTTTCCAAAGAATATTTTCCACTTTGTGGGCTCGGCAACATTGTTCACCCTAAAAAAGCAGTCCTTTCTCCCCGTCGGGGAATTGAACCCCGGTCTCCCGCGTGACAGGCGGGGATACTCACCACTATACTAACGAGGAGCAGGTGGGTAGGACATTTGAAAAAACGTGGAGCATTGGTACTAACCCTAAGTTTGGAGTGTTGGGCTTAAACCCTTCTTACAAAAATATCTGTAGAGACTGAAAGGTTGGAGCTAGGAACTTCTACGACCCCTCTATGGAAAGCCGAGACTCTCACAAACACGTACATGTAGTCGATTCTGCTCTATACCGCTCACAAGCCACACAATACTAGTTAGAAGGTGAGGCGTTTGTGGGAAATCCCAGGACATTGTCACAAATGCCAAACTCAAGACAGTTGTCACTGACAAGTTGGTTACTCTTTCCCATTTAACAACTAAAGCCTTGCACAAAGTAAATCACCTCACACACTGGAAGTCTGCAATGGATTCACCAAAGTCTCCTGAGAATGAGTAAATGTCCAAACTGTAAATGAAAGCAAAGTCATATTTTTCAAGAGTCAATTGAGAATTCGACCAAGACCAGAGATTTCTGTTGGCCTGGCAATCGAACACAGATTTCCTCCTCAGGGGTTTGGATACTTGTCGAAATGACATGTTCAAAACTTCTTGCATTGGCCGGGAATCGAACCCGGGCCTCCCGCGTGGCAGGCGAGAATTCTACCACTGAACAACCAATGCCTTGGAAAGCTGAGTTAACCCCAAAGGCTGGAAATCGTATCATAAAGCTTTTTCCAAATAATATTTTCCACTTTGTGGGCTCGGCAACATTGTTCACCCTAAAAAAAAGCAGTCCTTTCTCCCCGTCGGGGAATTGAACCCCGGTCTCCCGCGTGACAGGCGGGGATACTCACCACTATACTAACGAGGAGCAGGTGGGTAGGACATTTGAAAAAACGTGGAGCATTGGTACTAACCCTAAGTTTGGAGTGTTGGGCTTAAACCCTTCTTACAAAAATATCTGTAGAGACTGAAAGGTTGGAGCTAGGAACTTCTACGACCCCTCTATGGAAAGCCGAGACTCTCACAAACACGTACATGTAGTCGATTCTGCTCTATACCGCTCACAAGCCACACAATACTAGTTAGAAGGTGAGGCGTTTGTGGGAAATCCCAGGACATTGTCACAAATGCCAAACTCAAGACAGTTGTCACTGACAAGTTGGTTACTCTTTCCCATTTAACAACTAAAGCCTTGCACAAAGTAAATCACCTCACACACTGGAAGTCTGCAATGGATTCACCAAAGTCTCCTGAGAATGAGTAAATGTCCAAACTGTAAATGAAAGCAAAGTCATATTTTTCAAGAGTCAATTGAGAATTCGACCAAGACCAGAGATTTCTGTTGGCCTGGCAATCGAACACAGATTTCCTCCTCAGGGGTTTGGATACTTGTCGAAATGACATGTTCAAAACTTCTTGCATTGGCCGGGAATCGAACCCGGGCCTCCCGCGTGGCAGGCGAGAATTCTACCACTGAACAACCAATGCCTTGGAAAGCTGAGTTAACCCCAAAGGCTGGAAATCGTATCATAAAGCTTTTTCCAAATAATATTTTCCACTTTGTGGGCTCGGCAACATTGTTCACCCTAAAAAAGCAGTCCTTTCTCCCCGTCGGGGAATTGAACCCCGGTCTCCCGCGTGACAGGCGGGGATACTCACCACTATACTAACGAGGAGCAGGTGGGTAGGACATTTGAAAAAACGTGGAGCATTGGTACTAACCCTAAGTTTGGAGTGTTGGGCTTAAACCCTTCTTACAAAAATATCTGTAGAGACTGAAAGGTTGGAGCTAGGAACTTCTACGACCCCTCTATGGAAAGCCGAGACTCTCACAAACACGTACATGTAGTCGATTCTGCTCTATACCGCTCACAAGCCACACAATACTAGTTAGAAGGTGAGGCGTTTGTGGGAAATCCCAGGACATTGTCACAAATGCCAAACTCAAGACAGTTGTCACTGACAAGTTGGTTACTCTTTCCCATTTAACAACTAAAGCCTTGCACAAAGTAAATCACCTCACACACTGGAAGTCTGCAATGGATTCACCAAAGTCTCCTGAGAATGAGTAAATGTCCAAACTGTAAATGAAAGCAAAGTCATATTTTTCAAGAGTCAATTGAGAATTCGACCAAGACCAGAGATTTCTGTTGGCCTGGCAATCGAACACAGATTTCCTCCTCAGGGGTTTGGATACTTGTCGAAATGACATGTTCAAAACTTCTTGCATTGGCCGGGAATCGAACCCGGGCCTCCCGCGTGGCAGGCGAGAATTCTACCACTGAACAACCAATGCCTTGGAAAGCTGAGTTAACCCCAAAGGCTGGAAATCGTATCATAAAGCTTTTTTCCAAAGAATATTTTCCACTTTGTGGGCTCGGCAACATTGTTCACCCTAAAAAAAAGCAGTCCTTTCTCCCCGTCGGGGAATTGAACCCCGGTCTCCCGCGTGACAGGCGGGGATACTCACCACTATACTAACGAGGAGCAGGTGGGTAGGACATTTGAAAAAACGTGGAGCATTGGTACTAACCCTAAGTTTGGAGTGTTGGGCTTAAACCCTTCTTACAAAAATATCTGTAGAGACTGAAAGGTTGGAGCTAGGAACTTCTACGACCCCTCTATGGAAAGCCGAGACTCTCACAAACACGTACATGTAGTCGATTCTGCTCTATACCGCTCACAAGCCACACAATACTAGTTAGAAGGTGAGGCGTTTGTGGGAAATCCCAGGACATTGTCACAAATGCCAAACTCAAGACAGTTGTCACTGACAAGTTGGTTACTCTTTCCCATTTAACAACTAAAGCCTTGCACAAAGTAAATCACCTCACACACTGGAAGTCTGCAATGGATTCACCAAAGTCTCCTGAGAATGAGTAAATGTCCAAACTGTAAATGAAAGCAAAGTCATATTTTTCAAGAGTCAATTGAGAATTCGACCAAGACCAGAGATTTCTGTTGGCCTGGCAATCGAACACAGATTTCCTCCTCAGGGGTTTGGATACTTGTCGAAATGACATGTTCAAAACTTCTTGCATTGGCCGGGAATCGAACCCGGGCCTCCCGCGTGGCAGGCGAGAATTCTACCACTGAACAACCAATGCCTTGGAAAGCTGAGTTAACCCCAAAGGCTGGAAATCGTATCATAAAGCTTTTTTCCAAAGAATATTTTCCACTTTGTGGGCTCGGCAACATTGTTCACCCTAAAAAAAAGCAGTCCTTTCTCCCCGTCGGGGAATTGAACCCCGGTCTCCCGCGTGACAGGCGGGGATACTCACCACTATACTAACGAGGAGCAGGTGGGTAGGACATTTGAAAAAACGTGGAGCATTGGTACTAACCCTAAGTTTGGAGTGTTGGGCTTAAACCCTTCTTACAAAAATATCTGTAGAGACTGAAAGGTTGGAGCTAGGAACTTCTACGACCCCTCTATGGAAAGCCGAGACTCTCACAAACACGTACATGTAGTCGATTCTGCTCTATACCGCTCACAAGCCACACAATACTAGTTAGAAGGTGAGGCGTTTGTGGGAAATCCCAGGACATTGTCACAAATGCCAAACTCAAGACAGTTGTCACTGACAAGTTGGTTACTCTTTCCCATTTAACAACTAAAGCCTTGCACAAAGTAAATCACCTCACACACTGGAAGTCTGCAATGGATTCACCAAAGTCTCCTGAGAATGAGTAAATGTCCAAACTGTAAATGAAAGCAAAGTCATATTTTTCAAGAGTCAATTGAGAATTCGACCAAGACCAGAGATTTCTGTTGGCCTGGCAATCGAACACAGATTTCCTCCTCAGGGGTTTGGATACTTGTCGAAATGACATGTTCAAAACTTCTTGCATTGGCCGGGAATCGAACCCGGGCCTCCCGCGTGGCAGGCGAGAATTCTACCACTGAACAACCAATGCCTTGGAAAGCTGAGTTAACCCCAAAGGCTGGAAATCGTATCATAAAGCTTTTTTCCAAAGAATATTTTCCACTTTGTGGGCTCGGCAACATTGTTCACCCTAAAAAAAAGCAGTCCTTTCTCCCCGTCGGGGAATTGAACCCCGGTCTCCCGCGTGACAGGCGGGGATACTCACCACTATACTAACGAGGAGCAGGTGGGTAGGACATTTGAAAAAACGTGGAGCATTGGTACTAACCCTAAGTTTGGAGTGTTGGGCTTAAACCCTTCTTACAAAAATATCTGTAGAGACTGAAAGGTTGGAGCTAGGAACTTCTACGACCCCTCTATGGAAAGCCGAGACTCTCACAAACACGTACATGTAGTCGATTCTGCTCTATACCGCTCACAAGCCACACAATACTAGTTAGAAGGTGAGGCGTTTGTGGGAAATCCCAGGACATTGTCACAAATGCCAAACTCAAGACAGTTGTCACTGACAAGTTGGTTACTCTTTCCCATTTAACAACTAAAGCCTTGCACAAAGTAAATCACCTCACACACTGGAAGTCTGCAATGGATTCACCAAAGTCTCCTGAGAATGAGTAAATGTCCAAACTGTAAATGAAAGCAAAGTCATATTTTTCAAGAGTCAATTGAGAATTCGACCAAGACCAGAGATTTCTGTTGGCCTGGCAATCGAACACAGATTTCCTCCTCAGGGGTTTGGATACTTGTCGAAATGACATGTTCAAAACTTCTTGCATTGGCCGGGAATCGAACCCGGGCCTCCCGCGTGGCAGGCGAGAATTCTACCACTGAACAACCAATGCCTTGGAAAGCTGAGTTAACCCCAAAGGCTGGAAATCGTATCATAAAGCTTTTTTCCAAAGAATATTTTCCACTTTGTGGGCTCGGCAACATTGTTCACCCTAAAAAAAAGCAGTCCTTTCTCCCCGTCGGGGAATTGAACCCCGGTCTCCCGCGTGACAGGCGGGGATACTCACCACTATACTAACGAGGAGCAGGTGGGTAGGACATTTGAAAAAACGTGGAGCATTGGTACTAACCCTAAGTTTGGAGTGTTGGGCTTAAACCCTTCTTACAAAAATATCTGTAGAGACTGAAAGGTTGGAGCTAGGAACTTCTACGACCCCTCTATGGAAAGCCGAGACTCTCACAAACACGTACATGTAGTCGATTCTGCTCTATACCGCTCACAAGCCACACAATACTAGTTAGAAGGTGAGGCGTTTGTGGGAAATCCCAGGACATTGTCACAAATGCCAAACTCAAGACAGTTGTCACTGACAAGTTGGTTACTCTTTCCCATTTAACAACTAAAGCCTTGCACAAAGTAAATCACCTCACACACTGGAAGTCTGCAATGGATTCACCAAAGTCTCCTGAGAATGAGTAAATGTCCAAACTGTAAATGAAAGCAAAGTCATATTTTTCAAGAGTCAATTGAGAATTCGACCAAGACCAGAGATTTCTGTTGGCCTGGCAATCGAACACAGATTTCCTCCTCAGGGGTTTGGATACTTGTCGAAATGACATGTTCAAAACTCCTTGCATTGGCCGGAATCGAACCCGGGCCTCCCGCGTGGCAGGCGAGAATTCTACCACTGAACAACCAATGCCTTGGAAAGCTGAGTTAACCCCAAAGGCTGGAAATCGTATCATAAAGCTTTTTTCCAAAGAATATTTTCCACTTTGTGGGCTCGGCAACATTGTTCACCCTAAAAAAAAAGCAGTCCTTTCTCCCCGTCGGGGAATTGAACCCCGGTCTCCCGCGTGACAGGCGGGGATACTCACCACTATACTAACGAGGAGCAGGTGGGTAGGACATTTGAAAAAACGTGGAGCATTGGTACTAACCCTAAGTTTGGAGTGTTGGGCTTAAACCCTTCTTACAAAAATATCTGTAGAGACTGAAAGGTTGGAGCTAGGAACTTCTACGACCCCTCTATGGAAAGCCGAGACTCTCACAAACACGTACATGTAGTCGATTCTGCTCTATACCGCTCACAAGCCACACAATACTAGTTAGAAGGTGAGGCGTTTGTGGGAAATCCCAGGACATTGTCACAAATGCCAAACTCAAGACAGTTGTCACTGACAAGTTGGTTACTCTTTCCCATTTAACAACTAAAGCCTTGCACAAAGTAAATCACCTCACACACTGGAAGTCTGCAATGGATTCACCAAAGTCTCCTGAGAATGAGTAAATGTCCAAACTGTAAATGAAAGCAAAGTCATATTTTTCAAGAGTCAATTGAGAATTCGACCAAGACCAGAGATTTCTGTTGGCCTGGCAATCGAACACAGATTTCCTCCTCAGGGGTTTGGATACTTGTCGAAATGACATGTTCAAAACTTCTTGCATTGGCCGGGAATCGAACCCGGGCCTCCCGCGTGGCAGGCGAGAATTCTACCACTGAACAACCAATGCCTTGGAAAGCTGAGTTAACCCCAAAGGCTGGAAATCGTATCATAAAGCTTTTTTCCAAAGAATATTTTCCACTTTGTGGGCTCGGCAACATTGTTCACCCTAAAAAAAAGCAGTCCTTTCTCCCCGTCGGGGAATTGAACCCCGGTCTCCCGCGTGACAGGCGGGGATACTCACCACTATACTAACGAGGAGCAGGTGGGTAGGACATTTGAAAAAACGTGGAGCATTGGTACTAACCCTAAGTTTGGAGTGTTGGGCTTAAACCCTTCTTACAAAAATATCTGTAGAGACTGAAAGGTTGGAGCTAGGAACTTCTACGACCCCTCTATGGAAAGCCGAGACTCTCACAAACACGTACATGTAGTCGATTCTGCTCTATACCGCTCACAAGCCACACAATACTAGTTAGAAGGTGAGGCGTTTGTGGGAAATCCCAGGACATTGTCACAAATGCCAAACTCAAGACAGTTGTCACTGACAAGTTGGTTACTCTTTCCCATTTAACAACTAAAGCCTTGCACAAAGTAAATCACCTCACACACTGGAAGTCTGCAATGGATTCACCAAAGTCTCCTGAGAATGAGTAAATGTCCAAACTGTAAATGAAAGCAAAGTCATATTTTTCAAGAGTCAATTGAGAATTCGACCAAGACCAGAGATTTCTGTTGGCCTGGCAATCGAACACAGATTTCCTCCTCAGGGGTTTGGATACTTGTCGAAATGACATGTTCAAAACTTCTTGCATTGGCCGGGAATCGAACCCGGGCCTCCCGCGTGGCAGGCGAGAATTCTACCACTGAACAACCAATGCCTTGGAAAGCTGAGTTAACCCCAAAGGCTGGAAATCGTATCATAAAGCTTTTTTCCAAAGAATATTTTCCACTTTGTGGGCTCGGCAACATTGTTCACCCTAAAAAAAAGCAGTCCTTTCTCCCCGTCGGGGAATTGAACCCGGTCTCCCGCGTGACAGGCGGGGATACTCACCACTATACTAACGAGGAGCAGGTGGGTAGGACATTTGAAAAAACGTGGAGCATTGGTACTAACCCTAAGTTTGGAGTGTTGGGCTTAAACCCTTCTTACAAAAATATCTGTAGAGACTGAAAGGTTGGAGCTAGGAACTTCTACGACCCCTCTATGGAAAGCCGAGACTCTCACAAACACGTACATGTAGTCGATTCTGCTCTATACCGCTCACAAGCCACACAATACTAGTTAGAAGGTGAGGCGTTTGTGGGAAATCCCAGGACATTGTCACAAATGCCAAACTCAAGACAGTTGTCACTGACAAGTTGGTTACTCTTTCCCATTTAACAACTAAAGCCTTGCACAAAGTAAATCACCTCACACACTGGAAGTCTGCAATGGATTCACCAAAGTCTCCTGAGAATGAGTAAATGTCCAAACTGTAAATGAAAGCAAAGTCATATTTTTCAAGAGTCAATTGAGAATTCGACCAAGACCAGAGATTTCTGTTGGCCTGGCAATCGAACACAGATTTCCTCCTCAGGGGTTTGGATACTTGTCGAAATGACATGTTCAAAACTTCTTGCATTGGCCGGGAATCGAACCCGGGCCTCCCGCGTGGCAGGCGAGAATTCTACCACTGAACAACCAATGCCTTGGAAAGCTGAGTTAACCCCAAAGGCTGGAAATCGTATCATAAAGCTTTTTTCCAAAGAATATTTTCCACTTTGTGGGCTCGGCAACATTGTTCACCCTAAAAAAAAGCAGTCCTTTCTCCCCGTCGGGGAATTGAACCCCGGTCTCCCGCGTGACAGGCGGGGATACTCACCACTATACTAACGAGGAGCAGGTGGGTAGGACATTTGAAAAAACGTGGAGCATTGGTACTAACCCTAAGTTTGGAGTGTTGGGCTTAAACCCTTCTTACAAAAATATCTGTAGAGACTGAAAGGTTGGAGCTAGGAACTTCTACGACCCCTCTATGGAAAGCCGAGACTCTCACAAACACGTACATGTAGTCGATTCTGCTCTATACCGCTCACAAGCCACACAATACTAGTTAGAAGGTGAGGCGTTTGTGGGAAATCCCAGGACATTGTCACAAATGCCAAACTCAAGACAGTTGTCACTGACAAGTTGGTTACTCTTTCCCATTTAACAACTAAAGCCTTGCACAAAGTAAATCACCTCACACACTGGAAGTCTGCAATGGATTCACCAAAGTCTCCTGAGAATGAGTAAATGTCCAAACTGTAAATGAAAGCAAAGTCATATTTTTCAAGAGTCAATTGAGAATTCGACCAAGACCAGAGATTTCTGTTGGCCTGGCAATCGAACACAGATTTCCTCCTCAGGGGTTTGGATACTTGTCGAAATGACATGTTCAAAACTTCTTGCATTGGCCGGGAATCGAACCCGGGCCTCCCGCGTGGCAGGCGAGAATTCTACCACTGAACAACCAATGCCTTGGAAAGCTGAGTTAACCCCAAAGGCTGGAAATCGTATCATAAAGCTTTTTTCCAAAGAATATTTTCCACTTTGTGGGCTCGGCAACATTGTTCACCCTAAAAAAAAGCAGTCCTTTCTCCCCGTCGGGGAATTGAACCCCGGTCTCCCGCGTGACAGGCGGGGATACTCACCACTATACTAACGAGGAGCAGGTGGGTAGGACATTTGAAAAAACGTGGAGCATTGGTACTAACCCTAAGTTTGGAGTGTTGGGCTTAAACCCTTCTTACAAAAATATCTGTAGAGACTGAAAGGTTGGAGCTAGGAACTTCTACGACCCCTCTATGGAAAGCCGAGACTCTCACAAACACGTACATGTAGTCGATTCTGCTCTATACCGCTCACAAGCCACACAATACTAGTTAGAAGGTGAGGCGTTTGTGGGAAATCCCAGGACATTGTCACAAATGCCAAACTCAAGACAGTTGTCACTGACAAGTTGGTTACTCTTTCCCATTTAACAACTAAAGCCTTGCACAAAGTAAATCACCTCACACACTGGAAGTCTGCAATGGATTCACCAAAGTCTCCTGAGAATGAGTAAATGTCCAAACTGTAAATGAAAGCAAAGTCATATTTTTCAAGAGTCAATTGAGAATTCGACCAAGACCAGAGATTTCTGTTGGCCTGGCAATCGAACACAGATTTCCTCCTCAGGGGTTTGGATACTTGTCGAAATGACATGTTCAAAACTTCTTGCATTGGCCGGGAATCGAACCCGGGCCTCCCGCGTGGCAGGCGAGAATTCTACCACTGAACAACCAATGCCTTGGAAAGCTGAGTTAACCCCAAAGGCTGGAAATCGTATCATAAAGCTTTTTTCCAAAGAATATTTTCCACTTTGTGGGCTCGGCAACATTGTTCACCCTAAAAAAAAGCAGTCCTTTCTCCCCGTCGGGGAATTGAACCCCGGTCTCCCGCGTGACAGGCGGGGATACTCACCACTATACTAACGAGGAGCAGGTGGGTAGGACATTTGAAAAAACGTGGAGCATTGGTACTAACCCTAAGTTTGGAGTGTTGGGCTTAAACCCTTCTTACAAAAATATCTGTAGAGACTGAAAGGTTGGAGCTAGGAACTTCTACGACCCCTCTATGGAAAGCCGAGACTCTCACAAACACGTACATGTAGTCGATTCTGCTCTATACCGCTCACAAGCCACACAATACTAGTTAGAAGGTGAGGCGTTTGTGGGAAATCCCAGGACATTGTCACAAATGCCAAACTCAAGACAGTTGTCACTGACAAGTTGGTTACTCTTTCCCATTTAACAACTAAAGCCTTGCACAAAGTAAATCACCTCACACACTGGAAGTCTGCAATGGATTCACCAAAGTCTCCTGAGAATGAGTAAATGTCCAAACTGTAAATGAAAGCAAAGTCATATTTTTCAAGAGTCAATTGAGAATTCGACCAAGACCAGAGATTTCTGTTGGCCTGGCAATCGAACACAGATTTCCTCCTCAGGGGTTTGGATACTTGTCGAAATGACATGTTCAAAACTTCTTGCATTGGCCGGGAATCGAACCCGGGCCTCCCGCGTGGCAGGCGAGAATTCTACCACTGAACAACCAATGCCTTGGAAAGCTGAGTTAACCCCAAAGGCTGGAAATCGTATCATAAAGCTTTTTTCCAAAGAATATTTTCCACTTTGTGGGCTCGGCAACATTGTTCACCCTAAAAAAAAGCAGTCCTTTCTCCCCGTCGGGGAATTGAACCCCGGTCTCCCGCGTGACAGGCGGGGATACTCACCACTATACTAACGAGGAGCAGGTGGGTAGGACATTTGAAAAAACGTGGAGCATTGGTACTAACCCTAAGTTTGGAGTGTTGGGCTTAAACCCTTCTTACAAAAATATCTGTAGAGACTGAAAGGTTGGAGCTAGGAACTTCTACGACCCCTCTATGGAAAGCCGAGACTCTCACAAACACGTACATGTAGTCGATTCTGCTCTATACCGCTCACAAGCCACACAATACTAGTTAGAAGGTGAGGCGTTTGTGGGAAATCCCAGGACATTGTCACAAATGCCAAACTCAAGACAGTTGTCACTGACAAGTTGGTTACTCTTTCCCATTTAACAACTAAAGCCTTGCACAAAGTAAATCACCTCACACACTGGAAGTCTGCAATGGATTCACCAAAGTCTCCTGAGAATGAGTAAATGTCCAAACTGTAAATGAAAGCAAAGTCATATTTTTCAAGAGTCAATTGAGAATTCGACCAAGACCAGAGATTTCTGTTGGCCTGGCAATCGAACACAGATTTCCTCCTCAGGGGTTTGGATACTTGTCGAAATGACATGTTCAAAACTTCTTGCATTGGCCGGGAATCGAACCCGGGCCTCCCGCGTGGCAGGCGAGAATTCTACCACTGAACAACCAATGCCTTGGAAAGCTGAGTTAACCCCAAAGGCTGGAAATCGTATCATAAAGCTTTTTTCCAAAGAATATTTTCCACTTTGTGGGCTCGGCAACATTGTTCACCCTAAAAAAAAGCAGTCCTTTCTCCCCGTCGGGAAATTGAACCCCGGTCTCCCGCGTGACAGGCGGGGATACTCACCACTATACTAACGAGGAGCAGGTGGGTGGGACATTTGAAAAAACGTGGAGCATTGGTACTAACCCTAAGTTTGGAGTGTTGGGCTTAAACCCTTCTTACAAAATATCTGTAGAGACTGAAAGGTTGGAGCTAGGAACTTCTACGACCCCTCTATGGAAAGCCGAGACTCTCACAAACACGTACATGTAGTCGATTCTGCTCTATACCGCTCACAAGCCACACAATACTAGTTAGAAGGTGAGGCGTTTGTGGGAAATCCCAGGACATTGTCACAAATGCCAAACTCAAGACAGTTGTCACTGACAAGTTGGTTACTCTTTCCCATTTAACAACTAAAGCCTTGCACAAAGTAAATCACCTCACACACTGGAAGTCTGCAATGGATTCACCAAAGTCTCCTGAGAATGAGTAAATGTCCAAACTGTAAATGAAAGCAAAGTCATATTTTTCAAGAGTCAATTGAGAATTCGACCAAGACCAGAGATTTCTGTTGGCCTGGCAATCGAACACAGATTTCCTCCTCAGGGGTTTGGATACTTGTCGAAATGACATGTTCAAAACTTCTTGCATTGGCCGGGAATCGAACCCGGGCCTCCCGCGTGGCAGGCGAGAATTCTACCACTGAACAACCAATGCCTTGGAAAGCTGAGTTAACCCCAAAGGCTGGAAATCGTATCATAAAGCTTTTTTCCAAAGAATATTTTCCACTTTGTGGGCTCGGCAACATTGTTCACCCTAAAAAAAAGCAGTCCTTTCTCCCCGTCGGGGAATTGAACCCCGGTCTCCCGCGTGACAGGCGGGGATACTCACCACTATACTAACGAGGAGCAGGTGGGTAGGACATTTGAAAAAACGTGGAGCATTGGTACTAACCCTAAGTTTGGAGTGTTGGGCTTAAACCCTTCTTACAAAAATATCTGTAGAGACTGAAAGGTTGGAGCTAGGAACTTCTACGACCCCTCTATGGAAAGCCGAGACTCTCACAAACACGTACATGTAGTCGATTCTGCTCTATACCGCTCACAAGCCACACAATACTAGTTAGAAGGTGAGGCGTTTGTGGGAAATCCCAGGACATTGTCACAAATGCCAAACTCAAGACAGTTGTCACTGACAAGTTGGTTACTCTTTCCCATTTAACAACTAAAGCCTTGCACAAAGTAAATCACCTCACACACTGGAAGTCTGCAATGGATTCACCAAAGTCTCCTGAGAATGAGTAAATGTCCAAACTGTAAATGAAAGCAAAGTCATATTTTTCAAGAGTCAATTGAGAATTCGACCAAGACCAGAGATTTCTGTTGGCCTGGCAATCGAACACAGATTTCCTCCTCAGGGGTTTGGATACTTGTCGAAATGACATGTTCAAAACTTCTTGCATTGGCCGGGAATCGAACCCGGGCCTCCCGCGTGGCAGGCGAGAATTCTACCACTGAACAACCAATGCCTTGGAAAGCTGAGTTAACCCCAAAGGCTGGAAATCGTATCATAAAGCTTTTTTCCAAAGAATATTTTCCACTTTGTGGGCTCGGCAACATTGTTCACCCTAAAAAAAAGCAGTCCTTTCTCCCCGTCGGGGAATTGAACCCCGGTCTCCCGCGTGACAGGCGGGGATACTCACCACTATACTAACGAGGAGCAGGTGGGTAGGACATTTGAAAAAACGTGGAGCATTGGTACTAACCCTAAGTTTGGAGTGTTGGGCTTAAACCCTTCTTACAAAAATATCTGTAGAGACTGAAAGGTTGGAGCTAGGAACTTCTACGACCCCTCTATGGAAAGCCGAGACTCTCACAAACACGTACATGTAGTCGATTCTGCTCTATACCGCTCACAAGCCACACAATACTAGTTAGAAGGTGAGGCGTTTGTGGGAAATCCCAGGACATTGTCACAAATGCCAAACTCAAGACAGTTGTCACTGACAAGTTGGTTACTCTTTCCCATTTAACAACTAAAGCCTTGCACAAAGTAAATCACCTCACACACTGGAAGTCTGCAATGGATTCACCAAAGTCTCCTGAGAATGAGTAAATGTCCAAACTGTAAATGAAAGCAAAGTCATATTTTTCAAGAGTCAATTGAGAATTCGACCAAGACCAGAGATTTCTGTTGGCCTGGCAATCGAACACAGATTTCCTCCTCAGGGGTTTGGATACTTGTCGAAATGACATGTTCAAAACTTCTTGCATTGGCCGGGAATCGAACCCGGGCCTCCCGCGTGGCAGGCGAGAATTCTACCACTGAACAACCAATGCCTTGGAAAGCTGAGTTAACCCCAAAGGCTGGAAATCGTATCATAAAGCTTTTTTCCAAAGAATATTTTCCACTTTGTGGGCTCGGCAACATTGTTCACCCTAAAAAAAAGCAGTCCTTTCTCCCCGTCGGGGAATTGAACCCCGGTCTCCCGCGTGACAGGCGGGGATACTCACCACTATACTAACGAGGAGCAGGTGGGTAGGACATTTGAAAAAACGTGGAGCATTGGTACTAACCCTAAGTTTGGAGTGTTGGGCTTAAACCCTTCTTACAAAAATATCTGTAGAGACTGAAAGGTTGGAGCTAGGAACTTCTACGACCCCTCTATGGAAAGCCGAGACTCTCACAAACACGTACATGTAGTCGATTCTGCTCTATACCGCTCACAAGCCACACAATACTAGTTAGAAGGTGAGGCGTTTGTGGGAAATCCCAGGACATTGTCACAAATGCCAAACTCAAGACAGTTGTCACTGACAAGTTGGTTACTCTTTCCCATTTAACAACTAAAGCCTTGCACAAAGTAAATCACCTCACACACTGGAAGTCTGCAATGGATTCACCAAAGTCTCCTGAGAATGAGTAAATGTCCAAACTGTAAATGAAAGCAAAGTCATATTTTTCAAGAGTCAATTGAGAATTCGACCAAGACCAGAGATTTCTGTTGGCCTGGCAATCGAACACAGATTTCCTCCTCAGGGGTTTGGATACTTGTCGAAATGACATGTTCAAAACTTCTTGCATTGGCCGGGAATCGAACCCGGGCCTCCCGCGTGGCAGGCGAGAATTCTACCACTGAACAACCAATGCCTTGGAAAGCTGAGTTAACCCCAAAGGCTGGAAATCGTATCATAAAGCTTTTTCCAAATAATATTTTCCACTTTGTGGGCTCGGCAACATTGTTCACCCTAAAAAAAAGCAGTCCTTTCTCCCCGTCGGGGAATTGAACCCCGGTCTCCCGCGTGACAGGCGGGGATACTCACCACTATACTAACGAGGAGCAGGTGGGTAGGACATTTGAAAAAACGTGGAGCATTGGTACTAACCCTAAGTTTGGAGTGTTGGGCTTAAACCCTTCTTACAAAAATATCTGTAGAGACTGAAAGGTTGGAGCTAGGAACTTCTACGACCCCTCTATGGAAAGCCGAGACTCTCACAAACACGTACATGTAGTCGATTCTGCTCTATACCGCTCACAAGCCACACAATACTAGTTAGAAGGTGAGGCGTTTGTGGGAAATCCCAGGACATTGTCACAAATGCCAAACTCAAGACAGTTGTCACTGACAAGTTGGTTACTCTTTCCCATTTAACAACTAAAGCCTTGCACAAAGTAAATCACCTCACACACTGGAAGTCTGCAATGGATTCACCAAAGTCTCCTGAGAATGAGTAAATGTCCAAACTGTAAATGAAAGCAAAGTCATATTTTTCAAGAGTCAATTGAGAATTCGACCAAGACCAGAGATTTCTGTTGGCCTGGCAATCGAACACAGATTTCCTCCTCAGGGGTTTGGATACTTGTCGAAATGACATGTTCAAAACTTCTTGCATTGGCCGGGAATCGAACCCGGGCCTCCCGCGTGGCAGGCGAGAATTCTACCACTGAACAACCAATGCCTTGGAAAGCTGAGTTAACCCCAAAGGCTGGAAATCGTATCATAAAGCTTTTTTCCAAAGAATATTTTCCACTTTGTGGGCTCGGCAACATTGTTCACCCTAAAAAAAAAGCAGTCCTTTCTCCCCGTCGGGGAATTGAACCCCGGTCTCCCGCGTGACAGGCGGGGATACTCACCACTATACTAACGAGGAGCAGGTGGGTAGGACATTTGAAAAAACGTGGAGCATTGGTACTAACCCTAAGTTTGGAGTGTTGGGCTTAAACCCTTCTTACAAAAATATCTGTAGAGACTGAAAGGTTGGAGCTAGGAACTTCTACGACCCCTCTATGGAAAGCCGAGACTCTCACAAACACGTACATGTAGTCGATTCTGCTCTATACCGCTCACAAGCCACACAATACTAGTTAGAAGGTGAGGCGTTTGTGGGAAATCCCAGGACATTGTCACAAATGCCAAACTCAAGACAGTTGTCACTGACAAGTTGGTTACTCTTTCCCATTTAACAACTAAAGCCTTGCACAAAGTAAATCACCTCACACACTGGAAGTCTGCAATGGATTCACCAAAGTCTCCTGAGAATGAGTAAATGTCCAAACTGTAAATGAAAGCAAAGTCATATTTTTCAAGAGTCAATTGAGAATTCGACCAAGACCAGAGATTTCTGTTGGCCTGGCAATCGAACACAGATTTCCTCCTCAGGGGTTTGGATACTTGTCGAAATGACATGTTCAAAACTTCTTGCATTGGCCGGGAATCGAACCCGGGCCTCCCGCGTGGCAGGCGAGAATTCTACCACTGAACAACCAATGCCTTGGAAAGCTGAGTTAACCCCAAAGGCTGGAAATCGTATCATAAAGCTTTTTCCAAATAATATTTTCCACTTTGTGGGCTCGGCAACATTGTTCACCCTAAAAAAAAAAGCAGTCCTTTCTCCCCGTCGGGGAATTGAACCCCGGTCTCCCGCGTGACAGGCGGGGATACTCACCACTATACTAACGAGGAGCAGGTGGGTAGGACATTTGAAAAAACGTGGAGCATTGGTACTAACCCTAAGTTTGGAGTGTTGGGCTTAAACCCTTCTTACAAAAATATCTGTAGAGACTGAAAGGTTGGAGCTAGGAACTTCTACGACCCCTCTATGGAAAGCCGAGACTCTCACAAACACGTACATGTAGTCGATTCTGCTCTATACCGCTCACAAGCCACACAATACTAGTTAGAAGGTGAGGCGTTTGTGGGAAATCCCAGGACATTGTCACAAATGCCAAACTCAAGACAGTTGTCACTGACAAGTTGGTTACTCTTTCCCATTTAACAACTAAAGCCTTGCACAAAGTAAATCACCTCACACACTGGAAGTCTGCAATGGATTCACCAAAGTCTCCTGAGAATGAGTAAATGTCCAAACTGTAAATGAAAGCAAAGTCATATTTTTCAAGAGTCAATTGAGAATTCGACCAAGACCAGAGATTTCTGTTGGCCTGGCAATCGAACACAGATTTCCTCCTCAGGGGTTTGGATACTTGTCGAAATGACATGTTCAAAACTTCTTGCATTGGCCGGGAATCGAACCCGGGCCTCCCGCGTGGCAGGCGAGAATTCTACCACTGAACAACCAATGCCTTGGAAAGCTGAGTTAACCCCAAAGGCTGGAAATCGTATCATAAAGCTTTTTTCCAAAGAATATTTTCCACTTTGTGGGCTCGGCAACATTGTTCACCCTAAAAAAAAGCAGTCCTTTCTCCCCGTCGGGGAATTGAACCCCGGTCTCCCGCGTGACAGGCGGGGATACTCACCACTATACTAACGAGGAGCAGGTGGGTAGGACATTTGAAAAAACGTGGAGCATTGGTACTAACCCTAAGTTTGGAGTGTTGGGCTTAAACCCTTCTTACAAAAATATCTGTAGAGACTGAAAGGTTGGAGCTAGGAACTTCTACGACCCCTCTATGGAAAGCCGAGACTCTCACAAACACGTACATGTAGTCGATTCTGCTCTATACCGCTCACAAGCCACACAATACTAGTTAGAAGGTGAGGCGTTTGTGGGAAATCCCAGGACA
This sequence comes from Oncorhynchus keta, assembly GCF_023373465.1. NCBI lineage: Eukaryota > Metazoa > Chordata > Actinopteri > Salmoniformes > Salmonidae > Oncorhynchus > Oncorhynchus keta. Next base: position 672,840 of record NW_026277222.1, on the reverse strand, counting down.
TTGTCACAAATGCCAAACTCAAGACAGTTGTCACTGACAAGTTGGTTACTCTTTCCCATTTAACAACTAAAGCCTTGCACAAAGTAAATCACCTCACACACTGGAAGTCTGCAATGGATTCACCAAAGTCTCCTGAGAATGAGTAAATGTCCAAACTGTAAATGAAAGCAAAGTCATATTTTTCAAGAGTCAATTGAGAATTCGACCAAGACCAGAGATTTCTGTTGGCCTGGCAATCGAACACAGATTTCCTCCTCAGGGGTTTGGATACTTGTCGAAATGACATGTTCAAAACTTCTTGCATTGGCCGGGAATCGAACCCGGGCCTCCCGCGTGGCAGGCGAGAATTCTACCACTGAACAACCAATGCCTTGGAAAGCTGAGTTAACCCCAAAGGCTGGAAATCGTATCATAAAGCTTTTTTCCAAAGAATATTTTCCACTTTGTGGGCTCGGCAACATTGTTCACCCTAAAAAAAAGCAGTCCTTTCTCCCCGTCGGGGAATTGAACCCCGGTCTCCCGCGTGACAGGCGGGGATACTCACCACTATACTAACGAGGAGCAGGTGGGTAGGACATTTGAAAAAACGTGGAGCATTGGTACTAACCCTAAGTTTGGAGTGTTGGGCTTAAACCCTTCTTACAAAAATATCTGTAGAGACTGAAAGGTTGGAGCTAGGAACTTCTACGACCCCTCTATGGAAAGCCGAGACTCTCACAAACACGTACATGTAGTCGATTCTGCTCTATACCGCTCACAAGCCACACAATACTAGTTAGAAGGTGAGGCGTTTGTGGGAAATCCCAGGACATTGTCACAAATGCCAAACTCAAGACAGTTGTCACTGACAAGTTGGTTACTCTTTCCCATTTAACAACTAAAGCCTTGCACAAAGTAAATCACCTCACACACTGGAAGTCTGCAATGGATTCACCAAAGTCTCCTGAGAATGAGTAAATGTCCAAACTGTAAATGAAAGCAAAGTCATATTTTTCAAGAGTCAATTGAGAATTCGACCAAGACCAGAGATTTCTGTTGGCCTGGCAATCGAACACAGATTTCCTCCTCAGGGGTTTGGATACTTGTCGAAATGACATGTTCAAAACTTCTTGCATTGGCCGGGAATCGAACCCGGGCCTCCCGCGTGGCAGGCGAGAATTCTACCACTGAACAACCAATGCCTTGGAAAGCTGAGTTAACCCCAAAGGCTGGAAATCGTATCATAAAGCTTTTTTCCAAAGAATATTTTCCACTTTGTGGGCTCGGCAACATTGTTCACCCTAAAAAAAAGCAGTCCTTTCTCCCCGTCGGGGAATTGAACCCCGGTCTCCCGCGTGACAGGCGGGGATACTCACCACTATACTAACGAGGAGCAGGTGGGTAGGACATTTGAAAAAACGTGGAGCATTGGTACTAACCCTAAGTTTGGAGTGTTGGGCTTAAACCCTTCTTACAAAAATATCTGTAGAGACTGAAAGGTTGGAGCTAGGAACTTCTACGACCCCTCTATGGAAAGCCGAGACTCTCACAAACACGTACATGTAGTCGATTCTGCTCTATACCGCTCACAAGCCACACAATACTAGTTAGAAGGTGAGGCGTTTGTGGGAAATCCCAGGACATTGTCACAAATGCCAAACTCAAGACAGTTGTCACTGACAAGTTGGTTACTCTTTCCCATTTAACAACTAAAGCCTTGCACAAAGTAAATCACCTCACACACTGGAAGTCTGCAATGGATTCACCAAAGTCTCCTGAGAATGAGTAAATGTCCAAACTGTAAATGAAAGCAAAGTCATATTTTTCAAGAGTCAATTGAGAATTCGACCAAGACCAGAGATTTCTGTTGGCCTGGCAATCGAACACAGATTTCCTCCTCAGGGGTTTGGATACTTGTCGAAATGACATGTTCAAAACTTCTTGCATTGGCCGGGAATCGAACCCGGGCCTCCCGCGTGGCAGGCGAGAATTCTACCACTGAACAACCAATGCCTTGGAAAGCTGAGTTAACCCCAAAGGCTGGAAATCGTATCATAAAGCTTTTTCCAAATAATATTTTCCACTTTGTGGGCTCGGCAACATTGTTCACCCTAAAAAAAAGCAGTCCTTTCTCCCCGTCGGGAATTGAACCCCGGTCTCCCGCGTGACAGGCGGGGATACTCACCACTATACTAACGAGGAGCAGGTGGGTGGGACATTTGAAAAACGTGGAGCATTGGTACTAACCCTAAGTTTGGAGTGTTGGGCTTAAACCCTTCTTACAAAAATATCTGTAGAGACTGAAAGGTTGGAGCTAGGAACTTCTACGACCCCTCTATGGAAAGCCGAGACTCTCACAAACACGTACATGTAGTCGATTCTGCTCTATACCGCTCACAAGCCACACAATACTAGTTAGAAGGTGAGGCGTTTGTGGGAAATCCCAGGACATTGTCACAAATGCCAAACTCAAGACAGTTGTCACTGACAAGTTGGTTACTCTTTCCCATTTAACAACTAAAGCCTTGCACAAAGTAAATCACCTCACACACTGGAAGTCTGCAATGGATTCACCAAAGTCTCCTGAGAATGAGTAAATGTCCAAACTGTAAATGAAAGCAAAGTCATATTTTTCAAGAGTCAATTGAGAATTCGACCAAGACCAGAGATTTCTGTTGGCCTGGCAATCGAACACAGATTTCCTCCTCAGGGGTTTGGATACTTGTCGAAATGACATGTTCAAAACTTCTTGCATTGGCCGGGAATCGAACCCGGGCCTCCCGCGTGGCAGGCGAGAATTCTACCACTGAACAACCAATGCCTTGGAAAGCTGAGTTAACCCCAAAGGCTGGAAATCGTATCATAAAGCTTTTTTCCAAAGAATATTTTCCACTTTGTGGGCTCGGCAACATTGTTCACCCTAAAAAAAAGCAGTCCTTTCTCCCCGTCGGGGAATTGAACCCCGGTCTCCCGCGTGACAGGCGGGGATACTCACCACTATACTAACGAGGAGCAGGTGGGTAGGACATTTGAAAAAACGTGGAGCATTGGTACTAACCCTAAGTTTGGAGTGTTGGGCTTAAACCCTTCTTACAAAAATATCTGTAGAGACTGAAAGGTTGGAGCTAGGAACTTCTACGACCCCTCTATGGAAAGCCGAGACTCTCACAAACACGTACATGTAGTCGATTCTGCTCTATACCGCTCACAAGCCACACAATACTAGTTAGAAGGTGAGGCGTTTGTGGGAAATCCCAGGACATTGTCACAAATGCCAAACTCAAGACAGTTGTCACTGACAAGTTGGTTACTCTTTCCCATTTAACAACTAAAGCCTTGCACAAAGTAAATCACCTCACACACTGGAAGTCTGCAATGGATTCACCAAAGTCTCCTGAGAATGAGTAAATGTCCAAACTGTAAATGAAAGCAAAGTCATATTTTTCAAGAGTCAATTGAGAATTCGACCAAGACCAGAGATTTCTGTTGGCCTGGCAATCGAACACAGATTTCCTCCTCAGGGGTTTGGATACTTGTCGAAATGACATGTTCAAAACTTCTTGCATTGGCCGGGAATCGAACCCGGGCCTCCCGCGTGGCAGGCGAGAATTCTACCACTGAACAACCAATGCCTTGGAAAGCTGAGTTAACCCCAAAGGCTGGAAATCGTATCATAAAGCTTTTTTCCAAAGAATATTTTCCACTTTGTGGGCTCGGCAACATTGTTCACCCTAAAAAAAAGCAGTCCTTTCTCCCCGTCGGGGAATTGAACCCGGTCTCCCGCGTGACAGGCGGGGATACTCACCACTATACTAACGAGGAGCAGGTGGGTAGGACATTTGAAAAAACGTGGAGCATTGGTACTAACCCTAAGTTTGGAGTGTTGGGCTTAAACCCTTCTTACAAAAATATCTGTAGAGACTGAAAGGTTGGAGCTAGGAACTTCTACGACCCCTCTATGGAAAGCCGAGACTCTCACAAACACGTACATGTAGTCGATTCTGCTCTATACCGCTCACAAGCCACACAATACTAGTTAGAAGGTGAGGCGTTTGTGGGAAATCCCAGGACATTGTCACAAATGCCAAACTCAAGACAGTTGTCACTGACAAGTTGGTTACTCTTTCCCATTTAACAACTAAAGCCTTGCACAAAGTAAATCACCTCACACACTGGAAGTCTGCAATGGATTCACCAAAGTCTCCTGAGAATGAGTAAATGTCCAAACTGTAAATGAAAGCAAAGTCATATTTTTCAAGAGTCAATTGAGAATTCGACCAAGACCAGAGATTTCTGTTGGCCTGGCAATCGAACACAGATTTCCTCCTCAGGGGTTTGGATACTTGTCGAAATGACATGTTCAAAACTTCTTGCATTGGCCGGGAATCGAACCCGGGCCTCCCGCGTGGCAGGCGAGAATTCTACCACTGAACAACCAATGCCTTGGAAAGCTGAGTTAACCCCAAAGGCTGGAAATCGTATCATAAAGCTTTTTTCCAAAGAATATTTTCCACTTTGTGGGCTCGGCAACATTGTTCACCCTAAAAAAAAGCAGTCCTTTCTCCCCGTCGGGGAATTGAACCCCGGTCTCCCGCGTGACAGGCGGGGATACTCACCACTATACTAACGAGGAGCAGGTGGGTAGGACATTTGAAAAACGTGGAGCATTGGTACTAACCCTAAGTTTGGAGTGTTGGGCTTAAACCCTTCTTACAAAAATATCTGTAGAGACTGAAAGGTTGGAGCTAGGAACTTCTACGACCCCTCTATGGAAAGCCGAGACTCTCACAAACACGTACATGTAGTCGATTCTGCTCTATACCGCTCACAAGCCACACAATACTAGTTAGAAGGTGAGGCGTTTGTGGGAAATCCCAGGACATTGTCACAAATGCCAAACTCAAGACAGTTGTCACTGACAAGTTGGTTACTCTTTCCCATTTAACAACTAAAGCCTTGCACAAAGTAAATCACCTCACACACTGGAAGTCTGCAATGGATTCACCAAAGTCTCCTGAGAATGAGTAAATGTCCAAACTGTAAATGAAAGCAAAGTCATATTTTTCAAGAGTCAATTGAGAATTCGACCAAGACCAGAGATTTCTGTTGGCCTGGCAATCGAACACAGATTTCCTCCTCAGGGGTTTGGATACTTGTCGAAATGACATGTTCAAAACTTCTTGCATTGGCCGGGAATCGAACCCGGGCCTCCCGCGTGGCAGGCGAGAATTCTACCACTGAACAACCAATGCCTTGGAAAGCTGAGTTAACCCCAAAGGCTGGAAATCGTATCATAAAGCTTTTTCCAAAGAATATTTTCCACTTTGTGGGCTCGGCAACATTGTTCACCCTAAAAAAAAGCAGTCCTTTCTCCCCGTCGGGGAATTGAACCCCGGTCTCCCGCGTGACAGGCGGGGATACTCACCACTATACTAACGAGGAGCAGGTGGGTAGGACATTTGAAAAAACGTGGAGCATTGGTACTAACCCTAAGTTTGGAGTGTTGGGCTTAAACCCTTCTTACAAAAATATCTGTAGAGACTGAAAGGTTGGAGCTAGGAACTTCTACGACCCCTCTATGGAAAGCCGAGACTCTCACAAACACGTACATGTAGTCGATTCTGCTCTATACCGCTCACAAGCCACACAATACTAGTTAGAAGGTGAGGCGTTTGTGGGAAATCCCAGGACATTGTCACAAATGCCAAACTCAAGACAGTTGTCACTGACAAGTTGGTTACTCTTTCCCATTTAACAACTAAAGCCTTGCACAAAGTAAATCACCTCACACACTGGAAGTCTGCAATGGATTCACCAAAGTCTCCTGAGAATGAGTAAATGTCCAAACTGTAAATGAAAGCAAAGTCATATTTTTCAAGAGTCAATTGAGAATTCGACCAAGACCAGAGATTTCTGTTGGCCTGGCAATCGAACACAGATTTCCTCCTCAGGGGTTTGGATACTTGTCGAAATGACATGTTCAAAACTTCTTGCATTGGCCGGGAATCGAACCCGGGCCTCCCGCGTGGCAGGCGAGAATTCTACCACTGAACAACCAATGCCTTGGAAAGCTGAGTTAACCCCAAAGGCTGGAAATCGTATCATAAAGCTTTTTCCAAATAATATTTTCCACTTTGTGGGCTCGGCAACATTGTTCACCCTAAAAAAAAGCAGTCCTTTCTCCCCGTCGGGGAATTGAACCCCGGTCTCCCGCGTGACAGGCGGGGATACTCACCACTATACTAACGAGGAGCAGGTGGGTAGGACATTTGAAAAAACGTGGAGCATTGGTACTAACCCTAAGTTTGGAGTGTTGGGCTTAAACCCTTCTTACAAAAATATCTGTAGAGACTGAAAGGTTGGAGCTAGGAACTTCTACGACCCCTCTATGGAAAGCCGAGACTCTCACAAACACGTACATGTAGTCGATTCTGCTCTATACCGCTCACAAGCCACACAATACTAGTTAGAAGGTGAGGCGTTTGTGGGAAATCCCAGGACATTGTCACAAATGCCAAACTCAAGACAGTTGTCACTGACAAGTTGGTTACTCTTTCCCATTTAACAACTAAAGCCTTGCACAAAGTAAATCACCTCACACACTGGAAGTCTGCAATGGATTCACCAAAGTCTCCTGAGAATGAGTAAATGTCCAAACTGTAAATGAAAGCAAAGTCATATTTTTCAAGAGTCAATTGAGAATTCGACCAAGACCAGAGATTTCTGTTGGCCTGGCAATCGAACACAGATTTCCTCCTCAGGGGTTTGGATACTTGTCGAAATGACATGTTCAAAACTCCTTGCATTGGCCGGGAATCGAACCCGGGCCTCCCGCATGGCAGGCGAGAATTCTACCACTGAACAACCAATGCCTTGGAAAGCTGAGTTAACCCCAAAGGCTGGAAATCGTATCATAAAGCTTTTTTTCCAAATAATATTTTCCACTTTGTGGGCTCGGCAACATTGTTCACCCTAAAAAAAAGCAGTCCTTTCTCCCCGTCGGGGAATTGAACCCCGGTCTCCCGCGTGACAGGCGGGGATACTCACCACTATACTAACGAGGAGCAGGTGGGTGGGACATTTGAAAAACGTGGAGCATTGGTACTAACCCTAAGTTTGGAGTGTTGGGCTTAAACCCTTCTTACAAAAATATCTGTAGAGACTGAAAGGTTGGAGCTAGGAACTTCTACGACCCCTCTATGGAAAGCCGAGACTCTCACAAACACGTACATGTAGTCGATTCTGCTCTATACCGCTCACAAGCCACACAATACTAGTTAGAAGGTGAGGCGTTTGTGGGAAATCCCAGGACATTGTCACAAATGCCAAACTCAAGACAGTTGTCACTGACAAGTTGGTTACTCTTTCCCATTTAACAACTAAAGCCTTGCACAAAGTAAATCACCTCACACACTGGAAGTCTGCAATGGATTCACCAAAGTATCCTGAGAATGAGTAAATGTCCAAACTGTAAATGAAAGCAAAGTCATATTTTTCAAGAGTCAATTGAGAATTCGACCAAGACCAGAGATTTCTGTTGGCCTGGCAATCGAACACAGATTTCCTCCTCAGGGGTTTGGATACTTGTCGAAGTGAGTGCTACGGGGCAGTAGTTGTTTAGCTCAGTTACCTTAGCTTTCTTGGGAACAGGGACAATGGTGGCCCTCTTGAAGAATGTGGGAACAGCAGACTGGGATAAGGATTGATTGAATATGTCCGTAAACACACCAGCCAGCTGGTCTGCGCATGCTCTGAGGACAAGGCTGCGGATGCCGTCTGGGCCTGCAACCTTGCGAGGGTTAACACATTTAAAGGTTTTACTCACGTCGGCTGCAGTGAAGGAGAGTCCGCATGTTTTGGTTGCGGGCCCGTGTCAGTGGCACTGTGTTGTCCTCAAAGCGGGCAAAAAAGTTATTTAGTCTGCCTGGGAGCAAGACATCCTGGGCCGTGACAGGGCTGGTTTTCTTTTCGTAATCAGTGATTGACTGTAGACCCTGCCACATACCTCTTGTGTCTGAGCCATTGAATTGCGATTCTACTTTGTCTCTATACTGACGCTTAGCTTGTTTGATTGCCTTGCGGAGGGAATAGCTACACTGTTTGTATTCGGTCAGGTTTCCGGTCACCTTGCCCTGGTTAAAAGTAGTGGTTCACGCTTTCAGTTTCAAGCAAATGCTGCCATCAATCCACGGTTTCTGGTTTGGGAATGTTTTAATCGTTGCTATGGGAATGACATCGTCAATGCACTTTCTAATGAACTCGCTCACCGAATCAGCGTATTCGTCAATGTTGTTGTTGGATGCAGTGCGGAACATATCTCAGTCCACGTGATGGAAGCAGTCTTGAAGCGTGGAATCAGATTGGTCAGACCAGCGTTGAACAGACCTGAGTGCGGGAGCTTCTTGTTTTAGCTTCTGTCTGTAGGCAGGGAGCAACAAAATGGTCAGCTTTTCCGAAAGGAGGGCGGGGGAGGGCATTATATGCGTCGCGGAAGTTAGAGTAGCAATGATCCAAGGTTTTACCAGCCCTGGTTGCTCAATCGATATGCTGATACAATTTAGGGAGTCTTGTTTTCAGATTAGCCTTGTTAAAATCCCCAGCTACAATGAGTGCAGCCTCAGGATATGTGGTTTCCAGTTTGCAAAAAGTCAAATAAAGTTCATTCAGAGCCATTGATGTGTCTACTTGGGGGGGGGGGAATATATACGGCTGTGATTATAATCGAAGGGAATTCCCTTGGTAGGTAATGCAGTCGACATTTGATTGTGAGGAATTCTAAATCAGGTGAACAGAAGGACTTGAGTTCCTGTATGTTGTTGTGACCACACCACGTCTCGTTAACCATGAAGCATACGCCCTCGCCCCTGCCCCTCTTCTTACCAGAAAGATGTTTGTTTCTGTTGGCGCGATGAGTGAAGAAACCAGCTGGCTGCACCGATTCCGTTAGCGTCTCTCGAGTGAGCCATGTTTCCGTGAAGCAAAGAACGTTATAGTCTCTGAAGTCCCCCCGGAATGCTCAGATTTCATCAACCTTGTTGTCAAGAGACTGGACATTGGCAAGAAGTATGCTAGGGAGTGGTGCGCGGTGTGCCCTTCTCCGGAGCCTGACCAGAAGACTGCTTCGTTTCCCTCTTTTACGACGTCTTTGTTTTGGGTTGCAGGCTGGGATCCATTCCGTTGTCCTGGGTGAAAGGCAGAACAAAGGATCCGCTTCGGGAAAGTCATATTCCTGGTCGTACTGATGGTGCTCTTATATTCAGTAGTTCTTCCCGACTGTATGTAATGAAACCTAAGATGACCTGGGGTACCAATGTAAGAAAAAACACGTAAAAAAAAAAAAAACTGCATAGTTTCCTATGAACGCGAAGCGAGGCGGCCATCTCTGTCGGCGCCGGAAGTCACTAAGTTGGCTGATAGCACAAATTGGCTGATAGCACAAATTGGCTGATAGCACTAACGGTGGTGGTAACTTGGGCTGTGGCGGTTCTGTGCGAGAAATATATATTCCAAACATAATCTAGGACAGTTGTGGGAAGCGATAGATGCCAAATTAATACAAACACTAGCATCAAAAACTGTTTTAAGCAATGAGCCTGATGCAACAGATCAGAAAGTTTTGCTGAAAATGTTGATGAACTATTAGCCTATTTCTTCACGTTATGAGTGCAGCAATGCCCACAAGGCAGTAGGCTATAACCATGAATATTCCATTAGTGGAAAACACCATTTTCAAAAGAGAGAGCAAATGTGATTATGCATGTTATGCTTTTATTATTAAGGTGCATTTGTATTGCGAAAATTATCTTCCCCAAACTTTAAACTCACACACTGTGTAAGGGGAAAGGGGGATACCTAGTCAATTGTACAACTGAAATATTTCAACTGAAATGTGTCTTCCGCTTTCCACCCAACTTCTCTGAATCAGAGAGGTGCGGGAGGCTGTCATAATCGACATCCACATCTTCGGCGCCAGTTGGGCTCATTGTAAAGCGGATTAATGTGCTTAATTTTTAGAAGTTATTTGTCCACTTTAGTGTTTGATGCAAGCCTTATCAAAACATATAGGCCTATGGGCTAGGCTACATGAGGTGTGCAACTATGATTTGAAAAAGTTGCAAAAAAAGACATGCCTTAAACTGGGCATAATTCACAAGTGATAATATATCATTAATAAGTAATAGGCTAATATTGTCACCCATCACACTATTCTTGATTTAAACTTGTCTTTACATATACTAAATAATATATGTGTGAAAATTGATTTGATATAGAATGGACCATTATCATGCACCTGTCTCGAAACAGGGCGGGAAATACATGTAATCATTGCACTTAAATAGCGAATGGAGTACGATTTTCCCGTAGTTCATTTTCATGCCAGCTCGGTAGGCTATACTCCTGTTGTAAAGATAATAAATGTGCTTAATATTAGCAAAGTTGAGAAAATAATATAGTCGGCCTAGCCTATAGAAAGCTGATGGAATACTCCTCTTTTTAATAGGGGCCATCACTCTGTTTTCTTGCACAATTGCATAGCCTAGAGAAATGTTGCACAACATGAGCTCTGAGGAAGCTAGCTCACTCTCAACTTCGGTTTGGCGGAGGACTAGTTGACTAGGTGGGTATATAGATAACTAGTGAAACATAACTTAAAATATAAAATAACAAGGTTTATTAACAGATCACAACTCATCAGTAGCTTCAAGACCAGAACTCCTTTCAGACTAAGTGCGCGGTCCTCTATACTCCAATAACTAGTAAAACGTTTTTGGAACCGTTACTGATAATGTTGTTGCTGTTTAGGCCGGCTACTTGCAAATACATTTTTCTATTTTAAAATACAAAATACGTGTATTTTGTAGTTTATGTTAATACATTTCTCTATGGTATTTTGTATCTGTATTTTGTCATTGTATTTTTACCTTTTTGCCCATCCCTGTTTGTAGACTAATCGGGTGATGTGGCTATCTATGGAAATAGAGTGCCATAATATGAGTCATAATACCCATAAAACCTAATGGTCAAACAGGGAAATGGTTCCAATCGTTTTTCCAGCATTCATATTTCCCATGCGGGAATATGTAGATGAAAAAAAATGAAATGCTAATTCACTGCTAATGTGGCTATCATGAAGAACTACAAATGCCATGATGATCTGGACTAGACTGCTGAATCGAGGCAAGGCTAAGAATCTCTGGATTAACTATCTAATGTTAGCTAAATGTAGTAATGAATAAATTGACTACATTTCTTAAAATTTAGAATTCTGTGAACTGTCTTCTGCTGGTTTTAAATTGACCCAATACCTGGTTGCAAAGGTGTCACCAAGAGATTATGTGAAGGAGCTTGCAGGGATTTGTAGTTTTGCATGATTTCTACTTTGATGATCATTTTACTTTTCTAATCTTTGAGTAAATAGTGCTGAAAATATTGATAAAAGTCACCTTGTCCGAAAGAGATTTACTTGGCTATCAAATCGTCACTCCAGGGGAAGTTTACATGAAACGAAACACAGCCCTTATTTGAAGTGTTTCTAAAAACCCATACGGGAAAATGAATGGTGGAAAAACGTTTGGAACCATTTTCGCTTGACCACAAGGTTTTCATGAGTATTGACACCTCCACTGTGGGGCTCTATTGTCTTTCTGGGCCGGACGTCAGTTAAACTGCAGTAACGAAGCAAGACTGTAGGATCAGTCGAAACCGTGATTCTAGACCGGAACCCTGGCCCCTTGAGGCAACCTTGTTTGTTATTATGGCGCATTCAAAACAACTGGAACTCCGAAAAATACAAGGTCAAATCATGACTTTGAGGTCGGAGCTCTAGAAAGAGACTCGAGTTTCCGAGTTAGAATTCTGACTTGAATGACCGTTCAAATCGAATTTTCCCAGTCGGCGCTCGTTTTTTCAGAGTTCCTAGTTGTTTTGAACGCACTGAAGTCGGAGATTTTTTAATTCCCAGTTGTTTTGAACGTGGCACCAGAGTGACGTTGCTGGTAGCATACACGTAGCCTAGTAGGATGTGTTCATTGAATATGGCGGCTGTGTTTCAGCCTCACTGTCCTGTACATTTGTAAGAACTTCCTATTTAATCCTTCATTTCATCTTTTATTTTATCGTGAAGAGGTAAGATAATGTGTTGTTCGTAAGGACAAATGGTCAGTATTTTGGTATTCAGAGAATTGTAGAAATAAATCGCTATTTAAGTACATGTTGGCTAGCTATAACTTACCTGTCAGTCATCAAGTAAATCGTGAAGAGGCTAAAGCTAGCTATATCCGAAGTTCCTGATACCGGATTTGTAGCTAAGTCTTGTAATAACAGCGTATTGATGATACACATCCAGTTCTGTAATATTCTGTATGTTATCTAAGTTAATCAATACGTTTTGTGTCATCCATTTGATGTGCTGCTCTCTCAATCTGTGAACAAATGTTGGCTGCAATAAATCAGTTAACCAACGTTAGCTAAATTGGATAGCTAACGTTAGGTAGGTAGCTAGCGACTGTAGACGCGGATGTCTGGTAGCTGTACGGACTCAAAATGATTCACTCACGAAGTTGTGTTGTTAAATAGCTAACTAACATTGGACACGTTGTCTGAAGGATGTAACCTGGTGGTTTGTCAATGATAGGACAGTACTTTAGCTAACTAACTATATTTTATAGCAGTTAGCTTGTTGCTATCTATTTCATAGTGGTAGCCTAGTTGGCTAGCTAGAAGGCAGCTCAGTTTGACGTTGACACTTAGCACACGGTCCGTGCTAGTCGGGATCCCTGGGACGTCCCTACCCCATTGAAGTTGACATTTAAAATGGTTTAGGGTAGGGACTTCCCAAGGATTCCGGATAGCACTGACGCTTAGCACAAAAGCTCTAGGGTCTTTTTCCGCTTTCATAACCTATTGCTAACATCGTTATGCAATATTTATCTACGATGTCTCCAAATTGAAATTTGCCGTCTGTCGGCCTTGATGTTTAATCCATGGAAGCGAGCAAGCTAGGATCCTACCTAGCTTTCATGATGAAACCCAGCGACTGGAACAAGCTATACAGCTACGATTGCCTTCTAGGTCGTGACAGCAGTGGCGCATACAAGGCGCAAAGTGGTCGTCCAACAAAAGCTAGCTAGATCTGGCCGATCAGAGTTCCGCTCGCTAATCCTCTGACATACTGACATTTCAGCTGCTTAAGTCAGCAAACCCCTCGCCATGCTCCCTCAGTGACAAGTGTCATATTATGACAAACAGACATATAGTGGCAGTAGATAACCCAACGCAACACGCTCCCCTCTCAGTAATGTTTGGAATATAAGGATTCATGAGTGTTCTGAAATTCCCCCAGTATAGGTCTGTGGAAAATCTCATTAATCTCATTATTATTTGCTCAAATGCATAGCTAACATGGCTCTGGATGTTGTAAAATGTGTATGCATTATTGCTTGTAGCGTAGCTTTATTTTCCTGTTGTGAAAATGACCATAACTCCAAAGTTCAATGTGAGATTAGTAGTCTTTATCTCTGCCACACCATTTGCTTTTGGATGTAGCACACTCACCACAAAAGCCTTTTTAAATATGCTTTTGCCTTCAAGTCAAGCGGTTGTTGGAGATACATTTTTGTCATTTAGCAGACGCTCTTATCCACAGCGACATACAAAAGTGAGTGAATACATTTTCATTACTTTTTTTGCACTGGGGTATTGAACTCACAACCCTGGAATGGCAAGCGCCATGCTCCAACAACTGAGCTACTCGGTACAGTGAGATCCCGCACATACACAACTTCACCGATACACAAATATCTTGGTCTGTTTGTGTGGATAAGCGGGTGTAAAGGGTTTATCCTCTGTAAATCCTTAAGCTACTCAGGAATTTCTGCATTTCCTGTACACTAGCAGAAATATGGCCAAATTGCTAGACTGGACTTCAGGGTGCTGCAGAGAATCGGATGTAACAAATGCAATCCTGTTGGTCAAGGAAAGTGGGGTGCTTGTGTTCTGGAATTCAATGCTTTTGTTCTGGAGCTCCACAATCTTCTAGAATCTTTAGCCTGTTATCAGGCTTACATTAGAACTGCCACGCTGTAAAAGATGGTTGGGTACATAGCTTGGAGCAAATATAGGTGTGGTGTGTCAGTCCAACAAAAGCACAGTAATGACCCTAATGTTTTCTCTCTTCTCCCTACAGCCAAGTCTGAGCTCAACCTCTTCAGTGACGTCACTATCGAGTGGCCTGGTCCTTGGACCTGTCAGAACTGCAGCCATGCAGCCCCCTCCTCGGACCGGCCCCCCTGGTGCATCCGGCCCACCTCCTGCCGGCGTTGGGCCCAATGCCTTCCGGAGGACAAGGCCCCACAAGCATACAGGAGCAGCGGTCATGGCGGGACTACCAGCCCAGCCCATGACAGACCCCTTTGCATTTGGCAGGCAAGCCCCTCCTCCTATGGCTACAGGTCACCTGCCGCCACCCAATAGCAGCCCTCTGCCTTTGCAAGCCCTGCCTCCCGGTATGTACCACCAGGCTGGCATGGGTCAGGGGCTGCACCAATCACAACCACTGGATAGTGCACAGGCTGGGGCTGTGCCCCTTGGCCCACCACCGCCCTCTACCCCTGGGGTAAGCATCTTAACCCCTCACGGTACTGCGTCCCCTGTCCCTTTCCCTGTACAGCAACCTGGCCCGCCAGGCAATGCACCACCAAGTGCAGAACAGGGCTATTTTAACTCTAGGGAGCCAGCACCCTCGATGACCCCAGGACACCTTCCCATGGCCTCAGCCCCTATGTCTGGCCAAGCGACTTATGGCCAGGACCACGGAGGAGACCATCACCCTCAGGCGATGCCCTTTAAGCCTGTGCCTCCCGTTTTGTCTCAGTGGGTGCCCGACCATGGGAGCCGCCCGCCGTCGGTTCAGAACTATTTCCAACCCACTAGTGATCCTCTACCCCAGGTTTGTAATGCCCCTCCCCAGTCCCAAATATCTCCACACACACCCTTGCCCCACAACACCCCTCCAACACACCCCCAGCAGCAACACCAGCCCCAACCACCACCTCAGCACCCAGACAGGCCAACTAGCTCCCAGTGGCCTGACCTGGCAGGTGCGAACACACCCCAGCAACACAACGCCCATTTTCAGGCTCAGACCTACTTCAGCCAGAGCTCAGCCACCCTGGACTCCTGGTTCAACCAGCACCCCCAGGACCTGGTCTACCACCAGATGGGAGCTGGCCCTGGCCTGGCTCGGCCCGACTCAGCCAGAACTCACTATCGGCCCGACTCGGCCGGGTCTCACCATGGATCCCACTATGGATCTTACCATGCATCAACCCCTGGCCCAGCGACGGTCCCCTTCATCCCAGACGGCACCATCTCCATGTTTTTCAAAGGAAACGACGTGGAGAACGAGGAGACCCTCGCCGGAGAGGGAGCCAGAGCAGTGAATGGGCTCCAGGACTTCCAGCCCTCCCATAATCACCAGCAGATGTCATCCCCTCAACCCCAAGCCAACCCGGTGGTGGGTGCAGAGGCCACCCACAGTTACCGTGCCCCCCCCCCACAAGCTGGCCAATCATTAACCTACATGAACGATGGTAACTTTCCTGGAGCTGGCAAACCCATCCAGCAGGAACCTGCTGAGGCCCAGTTTGACCATGTGGAGAACCTGGAGTGTGTGCCCAACCAGGAGGTCCTGCCCAGCGAGCCCCTGAGCAACCCTGCTGTAGCAGCCGCCCACGGAGGAGATTGCTACGAGGCAGGCCCCAATCTGGAGACCCCCGACTCTGTCCCCCGGCCCATACGTTCTGCCAGCGTGTCCTCTAGCTACAGCAACTTGAGCCACGGCAGCGGCACTGGTACAGTTCCACGCCGGCACCAAGGAGTGGTGGGCACCTTCATCCAGCAGGAGAGCCCTCGGCCCTCAGAGGACGCATTCTCCTCAGCCGCTGCCGGAGGCTACTTTGAGCAGATTGACACCTCTCCGGCCGGGGATATGGCTGCTGCTTACCAGAGCATCCCGGAGAGAATGTGCCACAGCCAACCCCCTACGCCCAGTCCTCCCAAACCCACCGGCATTTTCCAGGCTAGTGCCAACTCTTCCTTTGAGCCTGTGCGCTCACACAGTGTCGCAGTGCGCCCAGCGGAGGTGGACCGTGCCCGGATGGTGGCGGAGAGGGGCTCTGACTCTCTGCCTGGGAACCTGGAGCAGCCTCCAGACAACCTTGAGAATATCTACGGAGCAGCTACAGGGCACACTCAAGCTGGGGATGGAGCTGGGCCACCTCCTCTTGCATACCCTCTGAGTCACTCCCACTCCAGGCCCTCGTCCCGGGCACATGTGGCCCACCGGCCCTGTGAGAGCCCTGCCACCACCCTGTGGGCCCAACATGACCCCGCTAGCCTGGGAACCAACATCCTGCTGGTCCCCGCTGCCCCTCCGGTCCTTGCCCCACTGCGAGAGCCCAGTGCAGAGGTCATCCAGCCCCCCGAGGATGGCTCCTTGGACCTTCAGCCCCCTCAACGTGCCCCTCCACCCTCCCAGCACCCCTCGGAGAACCTGGAGAACCCTCCTAAGGTGAGTGAGGGGGACACGTCTGACTCTCAGCCCAATCTGGGCTATGCCTCTCTCCTGGTGTCTGAATCGCTCCACCAGCCTGTGTTGATTGCCCCACCCACCTCCAATTACAGCGTGATTCCTCCCAGTAACCCTGCACTCGCAGCCAATCAGGTCAGCCCCAGGGAGGCCACAGTACCTCTGAGGCCACCCTCGCAGGCTCAAGGGGCCTGTGCCGTACAGCCCGGTCCTCCCTTGCACTCCAATCAGAACCCATTATTTGCCCTTACACCAATGAGCTTCAGCGTCGCCTCTAGTCAGAGCCCTCTCAATCTTGTTCGGGATGACGGGGAAGGGGTTAAACCAGAGATCACGCCCCCACCATCCCAGTCCCAGCCTGCTCGCTCCCCTCTCTCAAAGGTCCAATCAACGTGTAGAACCAACCATTCTTCTCTACCTGTTAATTTGCAGGCTCCTCTTCCTGCTGCTCCTGGTGCCGCCAATTATAATCAGCTCTCAAATTACGAGCTGCTTGATTTTTCTATGCACCAATCTCAGATCCCAAACCAAGCCGCAGGGCTGCCACCTCTCTCCCTCCAGCAGGGCCCGCCACTCGCGAGTAATGCTCCTGGGTTTTACCTGCAGGTCACCAAAGATGCTCAGCAGGTGAGTAGAGGCAATGGTGACGCCTCCACAGCACAGATGCCTGCCGATCCCATGCCCCCCCCAGTGGCCCCAAACACCCAACAACCACCCTCTGAGCCACCCATGGTACCCCAGCCACAGCACCAAGGTCAAGGAGATGACCCTGCAGCCCCTCTCAGTGGAGCACCACCACCGCAAGGGCAGTACCCACCCCCAATGCAGGGTCCTGCCACAGGGAATGCACCCACCCCCTCTGCGGCTTACCCTGGACCTCGGGGACATGTGCCTCTAGCCAACCCCCATCCACCAGGAACCGGGGTTCCTTCAGCCCAGCCAGCCCCTACAGACCCACCGCGACCTCCCTCGTCTCTGGGAAGCCAGCTGGGGTACGGCCCACCTCCCCCTGGGCAGGTGTATGGGGGATACTACGGAGGTGCCTACCCGGAGTACCCAGATGGCAGAGGATCATATCTTCCTGCTCAGTACCCACCCGCACCTGTGGACCCCAGAGCACAGCAATATTATCAGGTACACATACTCACAAGTCAATCAGTGTTGTTTGCAGCAGGTTATATGTTGAGTCACAGGTCTAAGATATCTGGTTCTCTTGAGACCGTATATTTCACAAACTATTGTGGAGTGAAGCTACAGTATTTGTACGGTTTAATTTGCCTGTGGGATGTAATGGAGTTTAGGGTGGGGGAGTACTCTGTAGGTCTGGGTGAAATAGCCTAAAAATCATGTTTGTTTTTTTTCAAATTTTATGAGCGATTCACAATATATCTACATTTTTCGTTTTCTCTAAATAAGATTTCTTGCACAAATAAATGTTAAGTACACTGCATTTCAACCAGTCAGGAGTAATCTAATGAATTCAGGGCTTGTGAAATTATACCTAGGCTAAATATAAGCCTACCACAACATTGAGACCCACTAATCATTATAATATTTTATCTAAATAGTTTAATCACTTATGTCTTTCAAACTTTCTGTTACAAGTTTAACCAGAACCATGCACATTCACTAGTAATGTTAACTTCTCGGATGTAACATATCATATGCAGTAGATCTATAGAGATGAGATGATGACTTGGAATAAAATAATAGTCATCAAATAAAATGTACACAACTGAATTATTTTATTAAAGTCATGTGAATTAATTATGTTAAATAAGTGATAAGCGGTAATGGCACTTTTATTCATTGTTTTATTCTTTTACAGCATTCAACCCACATAATGCATAGTGCATTTAATGTTAAGTTTTATCGAAATTGAGCCCTGCCACACCCAACCTGCCTCGGTGCCTGTGTAGTACAATTAAATTTTAGTCCTGTATTGATGCTTTGCCTGTTTGTTGGAGGGTGTAGCGGGATTTCTTATAAGCTTCCGGGTTAGAGTCCCGCTGCTTGGAAGAGGCAGCTGTACCCTTTACCTCAGTGTGGATGTTGCCTGTAATCCAGTTGGTTGGGGGTATGTACGTGTGGTCACTGTGGGAACAACGTTATCAATGCACTTATTGATGAAGCCAGTGACTGATGTGGTGTACTTCTCAATGCCATTGGAGGATTCCCGGAACATATTCCAGTCTGTGGTAGCAAAACAGTCCTGTAGCTTAGCATCTGCGTCATCTGACCACTTCCTTATTGAGTGAGTCACTGGTGCTTCCTGCTTTAGTTTTTGCTTCTAAGTGGGAATCAGGAGGATAGAATTATGGTCAGATTTGCCAAATGGAGAGTGAGGGAGAGCTTTGTATGCGTCTCTGTTTGTGGCATAAAGGTGGTTTAGAGTGGGGGTTTTTTCCCCCCTCTGGTTGCACATTTTAACATGCTGGTAGAAGGTAAAACTGATTGAAAGTTTCCCTGTATTAAAGTTCCTAGCCACTAGGATTGCCACCTCTGGATGAGTTTTTTTCCCTGTTTACTTATGGTCTTATATAGCTCATTGAGTGTGGTCTTAGTGCCGGCATCAGTTTATGGTGGTAAATAGACAGCTACAAAAAATATAGTTAAAAACTGTCTAGGTAAATAGTGTGGTCTACAACTTATCATGAGATACTCTACCTCAGGTGAGCAAAACCTTGAGACTTCCTTAATATTAGACTTTGTGCACAGACCACCATCCCTTGTCTTACAGGAGGCAAATGTTCTATCTTGCTGATGCAGCGTAAACCCTGCCACCTGTATGTTATCCATGTCGTTGTTCAGCCACGACTTGATGAAACATAAGATATTACGTTTTTTAATGTCCCGTTGGTAGGATATTCGTGGATGTAACTCATCTATTTTGTTTGCTAATAGGACTGATTGTAGAGGCAGATTACCCACTCGCCGTCGGATCCTTACAAGGCACTCTGAACTACGTCCCTGACATGTCTCTTTCTCATGCGAATGACGGGGATTTGGGCCTTGTCGGATGTCTGAAGTAAATATTTCGCATCCGACTTGTTAAAGAAAAAATCTTTGTCCAGTACGTGAGTATTCGCTGCCCTGATATCCAGAAGCACTTTTCGGTCATATGAGACTGTGGCAGAAACATTACTTACAAAATAAGTTACAAATAATGCACAAAAAAAAACACACACAATAGCACAGTTGGTTAGGAGTCTGTAAAACGGCAGCCATCTCAACCGGCGCCATGTCATACCAGGAAGATGATAAAACTGTAGGTTTGCACAACCAAAGAATTTCTGCACAAACTGTCAGGAATTGTCTCAGGGAAGCTCATCTGCATGCTCATTGTCCTCACCAGGGTCTTAACCTGACTGCAGTTTGGCGTCATAACTGACTTCAGCGGGCAAATGCTCACCTTCGATGACCACAGGCATGCTAGAGAAGTGTGCTCTTCCCAGTTTCAACTGTACTGGACAGATTGCAGGCGTTGTTGTCCAGCGGTTTGCTGATGTCAACGCTTTGAACAGAGTGCCCCATGGTGGCTGTGGGGTTATGGTATGGGCAGGCATAACCTATGGACAAATCAAATCAAATTTTATTTGTCACATACACATGGTTAGCAGATGTTAATGCGAGTGTAGCGAAATGCTTGTGCTTCTAGTTCCGACAATGCAGTGATAACCAACAAGTAATCTACCTAACAATTCCAAAACTACTGTCTTATACACAGTGTAAGGGGATAAAGAATATGTACATAAGGATATATGAATGAGTGATGGTACAGGGCAGCATACAGTAGATGGTATCGAGTACAGTATATACTGTATAAATAAGAAAAAACAGGTTATTCAATAAATTAGATCCATTGGAACCCCAAAAGTTCCCGAACTCTTCAGGCCTGCTCTTGCGCCGATTTGATTGGCCGGGACTTTAATTTGTTATATTTATACACAGTATTTTAATTGTAATAAATTAAGACTTTATTGAGATGAGATATGAGATGAGTATGTAGACAAAGTAAACAAAGTGGCATAGTTAAAGTGGCTAGTGATACATATATTACATAAGGATGCAGTCGATGATATAGAGTACAGTATATACGTATGCATATGAGATGAATGTAGGGTAAGTAACATTATATAAGGTAGCATTGTTTAAAGTGGCTAGTGATATATTTACATCATTTCCCATCAATTCCCATTATTAAAGTGGCTGGAGTTGAGTCAGTGTGTTGGCAGCAGCCACTCAATGTTAGTGGTGGCTGTTTAACAGTCTGATGGCCTTGAGATAGAAGCTGTTTTTCAGTCTCTCGGTCCCAGCTTTGATGCACCTGTACTGACCTCGCCTTCTGGATGATAGCGGGGTGGACAGGCAGTGGCTCGGGTGGTTGATGTCCTTGATGATCTTTATGGCCTTCCTGTAACATCGGGTGGTGTAGGTGTCCTGGAGGGCAGGTAGTTTGCCCCCGGTGATGCGTTGTGCAGACCTCACTACCCTCTGGAGAGCCTTACGGTTGAGGGCGGAGCAGTTGCCGTACCAGGCGGTGATACAGCCCGCCAGGATGCTCTCGATTGTGCATCTGTAGAAGTTTGTGAGTGCTTTTGGTGACAAGCTGAATTTCTTCAGCCTCCTGAGGTTGAAGAGGCTGAAGAAAACAAGACTCCCTAAATGTACACCATTGCATTTTATCAATCTCCATTTGAATGCACAGAGTGCACTCCGTGACGAGATCCTAAGGCCCATTTTCATGCCATTTATCCGCTGCCATAACCTCATGTTTCAGCATGATAATGCATGGCCCCATGTCTCAAGGTTCTTAACACAAATCCTGGAAGCCGAAAATGTCCAGTTCTTCCATGGCCTGCATACTCACCTGACGTCACCCATTAAGCAGGTTTGGGATGCTCTGGCACAACCTGTACGACAGCGCGTTCCAGTTCCCATCAATATCCAGCAGGCTACAGACAATAGAAGCTGTAAAGGATGAAATCAAACAAAAATAGACCAAGTATTGAAACTTTGCATGACAAAATAACATTTATTGACCCCCAACTTCAAGCAATAAGCTAAAAGTACAAAGACACCTGTAATGTTTCTTGTTCTCCCTCGCTCATCTCCTACTTGTGGTGACAGCAGGTTTATGCTGAAAGACAAATTCCAGAAAAATAGTTTAAAACATCAATTAATTAATCCCCTATAGCTTGTTGTTGCCTGTTGACTGCTACAACTGTACTAAAATGCTCTTTACACACCAGTGGAGGTTAGTATGAGGCGCTATACGAGGAAGGGCTCATTGTAACGTCTTGAATGGAATAAATGGAACAGAGGAAAAAAGTAGTTTCCATGTGTTTGACAACGTTCCTTTTTTTTCCCATTCCTGACAATTCATTGAGTCCGTCCTCTTATACCTCCTCCCACCGGCCTCCTCTGATACACACTCAACCTGCTTCCAACCAAACAACCATCTATACTGAACAAAAATATAAACGCAACAATTTCAAAGATTTTACTGAGTTACAGTTCATATAAGGAAATCAGTCAATTTAAATAAATAAATTAGGCCCTAATCTATGGGTGCAGTCATAACATGCATGAAAATGACACATATATAGATGTTGCCAAAAAAATGAATAGTTGCCTAGTCAACGCCATTTTACCTGCTGTTGTTGTGCTAGCTGATTAGCTGTTGTCTCACCTACTGTTTTAGCTAGCTTTCCCAATTCAACACCTGTGATTACTGTATGCCTCACTGTATCTCTCTCTCAAATGTCAATATGCCTTGTATACTGTTGCTCAGGTTAGTTATCATTGTTTTAGTTCACAATGGAGCCCCTAGTCCCACTCCTCATACCCCTGATACCTCCTTTGTCCCACCTCCCACATATGCGGTGACCTCACCCATTACAACCAGCATGTCCAGAGATACAACCTCTCTCATCACCCAGTGCCTGGGCTTACCTCCGCTGTACCCGCACCCCACCATACCCCTGTCTGCGCATTATGCCCTGAATATATTCTACCATGCCCAGAAACCTGCTCCTCTTGTTCTCTGTCCCCAACGCTCTAGGCGACCAGTTTTGATAGCCTTTAGCCGCACCCTCATACTACTCCTTCTCTGTTCCGCGGGTGATGTGGAGGTAAACCCAGGCCCTGCATGTCCCCAGGCACCCTCATTACTTCTGTGATCGAAAAAGCCTTGGTTTCATGCATGTCAACATCGGAAGATTCCTCCCTAAGTTTGTTTTACTCACTGCTTTAGCACACTCTGCTAACCCTGATGTCCTTGCCGTGTCTGAATCCTGGCTCAGGAAGGCCACCAAAAATTCAGAGATTTCCATACCCAACTATAACATCTTCCGTCAAGATAGAACTGCCAAAGGGGGTGGAGTCGCAGTCTACTGCAGAGAGCCTGCAAAGTAATGTCATACTTTCCAGGTCCATACCCAAACAGTTTGAACTACTAATTTTGAAAATTACTCTCTCCAGAAACAAGTCTCTCACTGTTGCCGCCTGTTACCGACCACCCTCAGCTCCCAGCTGTGCCCTGGACACCATTTGTGAATTGATCGCCCCCATCTAGCTTCAGAGTTTGTTCTGTTAGGTGACCTAAACTGGGATATGCTTAACACCCCGGCAGTCCTACAATCTAAGCTAGATGCCCTCAATCTCACTCAAATCATCAAGGAACCCACCAGGTACAACCCTAACTCTGTAAACAAGGGCACCCTCATAGACGTCATCCTGACCAACTGGCCCTCCAAATATACCTCCGCTGTCTTCAACCAGGATCTCAGCGATCACTGCCTCATTGCCTGTATCCGCCACGGAGCCGCAGTCAAACGACCACCCCTCATCACTGTCAAACGCTCCCTAAAACACTTCTGTGAGCAGGCCTTTCTAATCGACCTGGCCCGGGTATCCTGGAAGGACATTGACCTCATCCCGTCAGTTGAGGATGCATGGTCATTCTTTAAAAGTAACTTCCTCACCATTTTAGATAAGCATGCTCCGTTCAAAAAATGCAGAACCAAGAACAGATACAGCCCTTGGTTCACTCCAGACCTGACTGCCCTCGACCAGCACAAAAACATCCTGCATCGAATAGTCCCCCGCGATATGCAACTGTTCAGGGAAGTCAGGAACCAATACACGCAGTCAGTCAGGAAAGCTAAGGCCAGCTTCTTCAGGCAGAAGCTTGCATCCTGTAGCTCCAACTCCAAAAAGTTCTGGGACACTGAAGTCCATGGAGAACAAGAGCACCTCCTCCCAGCTGCCCACTGCACTGAGGCTAGGGAACACGGTCACCACCGATAAATCCATGATTATCGAAAACTTCAACAAGCATTTCTCAACGGCTGGCCATGCCTTCCGCCTGGCTACTCCTACCTCGGCCAACAGCTCCGCCCTCCCCGCAGCTCCTCGCCCAAGCCTCTCCAGGTTCTCCTTTACCCAAATCCAGATAGCAGATGTTCTGAAAGAGCTGCAAAACCTGGACCTGTATAAATCAGCTGGGCTTGACAATCTGGACCCTCTATTTCTGAAACTATCCGCCGCCATTGTCGCAACCCCTATTACCAGCCTGTTCAACCTCTCTTTCATATCGTCTGAGATCCCCAAGGATTGGAAAGCTGCCGCAGTCATCCCCCTCTTCAAAGGGGGAGACACCCTGGACCCAAACTGTTACAGACCTATATCCATTCTGCCCTGCCTCTCTAAGGTCTTCGAAAGCCAAGTCAACAAACAGGTCACTGACCATCTCGAATCCCACCGTACCTTCTCCGCTATGCAATCTGATTTCCGAGCCGGTCACGGGTGCACCTCAGCCACACTCAAGGTACTAAATGATATCATAACCGCCATCGATAAAAGACAGTACTGTGCAGCCGTCTTCATCGACCTTGCCAAGGCTTTCGACTCTGTCAATCACCATATTCTTATCGGCAGACTCAGTAGCCTCGGTTTTTCGGATGACTGCCTTGCCTGGTTCACCAATTACCTTGCAGACAGAGTTCAGTGTGTCAAATCGGTGGGCATGCTGTCCGGTCCTCTGGCAGTCTCTATGGGGGTGCCACAGGGTTCAATTCTCGGGCCGACTCTTTTCTCTGTATATATCAATGATGTTGCTCTTGCTGCGGGCGATTCCCTGATCCACCTCTACGCAGACGACACCATTCTATATACTTTCGGCCCGTCATTGGACACTGTGCTATCTAACCTCCAAACGAGCTTCAATGCCATACAACACTCCTTCCGTGGCCTCCAACTGCTCTTAAACGCTAGTAAAACCAAATGCATGCTTTTCAACCGATCGCTGCCTGCACCCGCATGCCCGACTAGCATCACCACCCTGGATGGTTCCGACCTTGAATATGTGGACACCTATAAGTACCTAGGTGTCTGGCTAGACTGTAAACTCTCCTTCCAGACTCATATCAAACATCTCCAATTGAAAATCAAATCAAGAGTCTGCTTTCTATTCCGCAACAAAGCCTCCTTCACTCACACTGCCAAGCTTACCCTAGTAAAACTGACTATCCTACCGATCCTCGACTTCGGCGATGTCATCTACAAAATTGCTTCCAACACTCTACTCAGCAAACTGGATGCAGTTTATCACAGTGCCATCCGTTTTGTCACTAAAGCACCTTATACTACCCACCACTGCGACTTGTATGCTCTAGTCAGCTGGCTCCAGGTCATCTACAAGGCCATGCTAGGTAAAGCTCCGCCTTATCTCAGTTCACTGGTCACGATGGCAACACCCATCCGTAGCACGCGCTCCAGCAGGTGTATCTCACTGATCATCCCTAAAGCCAACACCTCATTCGGCCGCCTTTCGTTCCAGTACTCTGCTGCCTGTGACTGGAACGAATTGCAAAAATCGCTGAAGTTGGGGACTTATCTCCCTCACCAACTTCAAACATCAGCTAACCGATCGCTGCAGCTGTACATAGTCTATTGGGAAATAGCCCACCCATTTTCACCTACCTCATCCCCACAGTTTTTATTTACTTACTTTTCTGCTCTTTTGCACACCAATATCTCCTCTACCTGTACATGATCATCTGATCATTTATCACTCCAGTGTTAATCTGCAATATTGGAATTATTTGCCTACCTCCTCATGCCTTTTGCACACATTGTATATAGACTCCCCTTTTTTTCTATTGTGTTATTGACTTGTTAATTGTTTACTCCATGTGTAACTCTGTTGTCTGTTCACACTGCTATGCTTTATCTTGGCCAGGTCGCAGTTGCAAATGAGAACTTGTTCTCAACTAGCCTACCTGGTTAAATAAAGGTGGGAAAAAAAAAATCTCTAGCCAAAACGTCTTGATGGCCTTGACTAGATCATCTTTGCCTGTCGGCTTGGCACAGTTATGGATGAATGTTTTCAGTTGATGCCAAACAAGTTCTATCGGGTTTAAATCAGGAGACCTACGTGTAGCTATTTCCTCCAAGGCAATCAAACAAGCTAAGTGTCAGTAGAGACAAAGTAGAGTCGCAATTCAACGGCTCAGACACAAGACTTTTATGTGGCAGGGTCTACAATCACAGACTACAAAAAGAAAACCAGACCCGTCGCGGACCCCGATGTCTGGGAGCAAGACAAACTCAACTTCTTTGCTCGCTTTGAGGACAATAGTGCCACCAACATGGCCCGCTACCAAAACCTGCAGGCTATCCTTCACCGCAGCCAACGTGAGTAAAACATTTAAACGTGTTAACCCTCGCAAGGCTGCAGGCCCAGACGGCATCCCGAGCCGCGTCCTCAGAGCATGCGCAGATCAGCTGGCTGGTGTGTTTATGGGCATATTCAATCAATCCCTGTCCCAGTCTGCTGTTCCCACATGCTTCAAGAGGGCCATCATTGTTCCTGTTCCCAATAATGCAAAGTTGTAACTGAACTAAATGACTATCGCCCTGCAGCGCTCACTTCTGTCATCATGAAGTGCTTTGAGAGACTATTCAAGGATCATCTCACCTCCACCCTACCTGACACTCTAGACCCAATCCAATTTGCTTACCGTCCCAATAGGTCCACAGACGACGCAATCACACTGCACACTGCCCTAACCCATCTGGACAAGAGGAAACTGTGCAACTGGGTCCTGGACTTTCTGACGGGACGCCCCCCAGGTGGTGAGGGTAGCCAACATCTCCACCCCGCTGATCCTCAACACTGGGGCCCCACAAGGGTGCGTTCTCAGCCCTCTCCTGTACTCCCTGTTCACCCATGACTGCGTGGCCAAGCACGCCTCCAACTCAATCATCAAGTTTGCAAACGACACAACATTGGTAGGCTTGATTACCAACAACGACGAGACGGCCTACAGGGAGGAGGTGAGGGCCCTCGGAGTGTGGTGTCAGGAAAATAACCTCACACTCAACGTCAACAAAACTAAGGAGATGATTGTGGCCTTCAGGAAACAGCAGAGGGAACACCCCCCTATCCACATCGATGGGACAGTAGTGGAGAGGGTAGTAAGTTTTAAGTTCCTCGGCGTACACATCACGGACAAACTGAAATGGTCCACCCACACAGACAGCATGGTGAAGAAGGCGCAACAGCGCCTCTTCAACCTCAGGAGGCTGAAGAAATTTGGCTTGTCACCAAAAACACTCACAAACTTTTACAGATGCACAATCGAGGGCATCCTGTCGTGCTGTATCACCACCTGGTACGGCAACTGCACAACCGTAAGGCTCTCCAGAGGGTAGTGAGGTCTGCACAACACATCACCGGGGGCAAACTACCTGCCCTCCAGGACACCTACACCACCCGATGTCACAGGAAGGCCAAAAAGATAATCAAGGACAACAACCACCTGAGTCACTCACTACCTGTTCACCACGCTATCATCCAGAAGGCAAGGTCAGTACAGTTGCAACAAAGCTGGGACCGAGAGACCGAAACAGCTTCAATCTCAAGACTGTTAAACTGCCATCACTAACATTAGGTGGCTGCTGCCAACATACTGACTCAAATCTCTAACCACTTTAACAATTAAATATTGGATGTAAATGTATCACTAGTCACTTTAAACAATGCCACTTTATATAATGTTATAATGTACTCTGCCATCTACTGCATCTTGCCTATGTCTTTCGGCCATCGCTCGCTCATCCATATATTTATATGTACATATTCTTATTCATTCCTTTACACTTGTGTGTGTATATAAGGTAGTTGTTGTGAAATTGCTAGATATTGCTGCACGGTTGGAACTAGAAGCATAAGCATAAGCATTTCGCTACACTCACATTAAAATCTGCTAACCATGTCTAATCTAAAATTAGATTATGTTTTGGGTCTTTGTCAGCATTTGGAGAAGAAAGAAAAATACATTTATCCTAACAGCCAAAATTAGGTACAATAATAGAAATATACATGTAAATAGGCCTAAACGTAAAATAATCTTGCTATAACCCTACATTGAAAGAAATGTTGGGTCAGCATATCTCATGTCTCTTGATTTCTTCCTCAAAGAAATCTTGTGCCATGATGTGCCACAACACATTCCGTGAGGTGTTGGCTACAATATTTTCTGTACCTTTTGCTTTGTAAATAGCCAAACTTACCATAAAAAAATCAAATATGGGCCTGGTCCCTGGCGAAAATTGACCACCACCCATGGAATTTGAGCGGATGCTTGGGACTCGGCTTGCTTGACAGTCTTCCTTTTTTTTTCCTGTAGCAATTTTTAGCAAATTGCTCAAGGGCCATGGTTGATTCATCTGTGAAGATAACATTATTGAATGTCTCGCCAGCTTTGATCCATGCCTGGGCCTACAGGACGCAAAGTCCTTTGTTTGTCAGACGAATCATTGGGTCAAAACTACAGAACAGTACAAAATAAGCGAACACACATGGTTAAGGCTGACAAATAGAAAACGTGCCACAGAATGCTACAGCAGCCCTCAAGGTGTGCCACAGTATGACGCAACTTTTAAAAGAGGAACCACTGTAGCACTTGATGGTTTTTGCGACTGCACTTGAAGAAACTTTCAAAGTTATTCATTTTCCGTGTTGACTGACCTTCATGTCTTAAGGTAATGATTGACTGTAGTATCTATTTGCTTATTTGAGCGTTTTCTTGTCATAATATGGACTTGGTCTTTTACCAAATAGGGTGGTCTTCTGTACACAGTACCACCCCTAGCTTGTATACCAACCCTAACTTGTCACAAACCAACTGATTGGCTCAAACACATTAAGAAGGAAAGAAATTCCACAAATGAACTTTTAACAAGGCACACCTTGTTAATTGAAATGCATTCCAGGTGACTACCTCATGAAGCTGGTTGAGAAAATGCCAGGAGTGTGTGAAGCTGTCATCAAGGCAAAGGGTGCCTTCTTGGAAGAATCTCAAATATAAAATATATTTTGATATGTTTAACACTTTTTTTTGTTACTACATGATTCCATATGTGTTTTTTCATAGTTTTGATGTCTTCACTATTCTACAATGTAGAAAATCGTTTTTTAAAAATGGAATGAGGATGTGTGTCAACTTGTGATTGGTACTGTACATTCAAATGAATTTGAGATACGGCTGGGCACTGTCATGTCAGCGTACTCAGATCCTGTATTTCTCACACAGGTGCTTGGTAAAACAAGACAGCCATGCTCCCATGTGCATGTCCTTCCACATTCCAATTTGACCATGTTTTTTTGTCCCTCAGGATGACCCATACATGATAGCGGACCCTCGCTATGGCAGATATGAAGGAGCCAACCCGGCCTACCCCCCATACAGAGAGCCCCAGCCAGAGAGACCCAGCTCCAGAACCAGCCAGTACTCAGACAGACCCTCCTCCAGGTACTAGTGTAATTCTCCACTGACCAGTAACAGTACCCTATTACCAATGCAAACTGTGAAGAAGTGTGTGCATGCGTGTTACAGCTGTACTGTTTACGTGGGTGGGTTGGATTGTAAAAATTCCCACGCACCTCCATTGACAGTTTGGGACTGGAAAAACCTTTGTTTGTGTGTGTAGTTGCTTTAGGGCCAAACGTTTAGGTAAGTACCACCTGTAACTGTCAGTTAGTTGAAGAACCTTTCGTCTGACCTTTTTGACCACCCCTCCGTGAGCTTTTGGACACTCAATCCTCCCTGTTTTCTGCATATCCCAGGCAAGGTTTCCCCCCCGAAGAATATCAGAGAGCTAACCGAAGTGCTTATGATGACTACTATGCAGAGTATTACAAAAACCAGTACGGAGGTAAGAGGAACAGTACCAACCACCAATGGCTTAGTTACATTGCGATAACTATGGTAGAAAGTTAGGTAAAACTTACAAAACCTACAATTATTACTATACATAGAAATGTACATTTGGTTATTTGTAACTTACACTGAGTGTACAAAACATTAAACACCTTTGTAATATTGAGTTCCACCCCATCCTGTTGCCCTCAGAACAGCCTCAATTTGTTGGGGCATGGACCTATAGTGCATTCGGAAAGTATTTTAACCTCTTGACTTTTTCCACATTTTGTTACCTTACATTCTTATTCTAAAATGTATTAAATTGTTTTTTTTCTCCCCTCGACACACACTACCCCATTATGACGAAGCAAAAACAGGTTGTTTTTTGCAAATGTATTTTTTTATTTTTAAGAAGCTTTAATATAATTTATTATTTTTTTAATTACTTTTTCCCCCCAATTTCGTGGTATCCAATTGGTAGTGACAGCCTTGTCTCATCGCTGCCACTGCCATACGGACTCGGGAGAGGCTGACGGTCGAGAGCTTTGCGTCCTCCGGAACACAAGCCAGCTAGCACTGTGATGCAGTGCCTTAGATCACTTGGGAGGCCCTGAAATATTACATTTACATATGTATTCAGACCCTTTACTCAGTACTTTGTTGAAGCACCTTTTGCAGCGATTAGAGCCTTGAGTCTTCTTCGGTATGACGCTACAAGCTTGGCACGCCTGTATTGGGGGAGTTTCTCCCATTCTTCTCAAGCTCTGTCAGGTTGGAGGGGGAGCGTCGCTGCACAGCTTTTTTCAGGTCTCCAGAGATGTTTGAAGTTTGGGCTCTGCCTGGGCCACTCAAGGACATTCAGAGACTCCCGAAACTATTCCTGCGTTGTCTTGGCTGTGTGCTTAGGGTTGTTGTCCTGTTGGAAGGTGAACCTTTGCCCCAGTCTGAGGTCCTGAGTGCTTTAGAGCTCAGGACTAGTCTGCCAGTCTGCAGTCTGCCAGTCTACAGCTGAAAAATATCCCCACAGCATAATGCCTCTACCACCATACTTCACCGTAGAGATGGTGCCAGGTTCCCTCCAGACGTGGCACTTGGCATTCAGGCCAAGGAGTTCAATCTTGGTTTCATTAGACCAGAGAATCTTGTTTCTCATGGCCTGAGAGTCCTTTAGGTGCCTTTTGGCAAACACCGAGCAGGCTGTCATGTGCCTTTTTCTGAGGAGTGGCTTCTGTCTGACCACTCTATCATCAAGGCCTGATTGGTGGAGTGCTGCAGAGATGGTTGTCCTTTAAGGTTCTCCCATCTCCTCTGTTGAACTCTGGAGATCTGTCGGATTGACCATCGGGTCTTGGTCAAATTTTATTTGTCACATGCATGTTTAGCAGATGTTATTGTGGATGTGGTGAAATGCTTGTGTTTCTAGCTCCAACAATACACACAACCTAAAACTAAAAGAATGGAATTAAGGAATATATAAATATTAGGATGAGCAATGTTTGAGTGGCATAGACCATATGCAGTATATACTTGTGAGATAAGTAAAGCAAAAATATGTGAACATTATAAAAGTAAAACATTTTAGGGTCTTCCTCTGACACCGCCTGGTATAGAGGTCCTGGATGGGAAGGAAGCTTAGCCCCGGTGATGTACTGGGGCCGTACGCACTACCCTCTGTAGTAGAGGTCGACCGATTTTATTATTTTTGATACCGATTTATTGGAGTACAAAAAAAAGCTGATACCGTTTAGTCTGCGGTTTTTTAAATATTTATATTTGAGAAACACAAGCATTTCGCCACGTCTGCTAAACATATATTTATATTTGTAATGATGACAATTACAACAATACTGAATTAACACCAACTTAATATAATACATAAGTAAAATCAATTTAGTCTCAAATAAATAATGAAACATGTTCAATTTGGTTTAAATAATGCAAAAACCAAGTGTTGGAGAAGTAAAAGTGCAATATGTGCCATGTAAAAAAGCTAACGTTTGAGTTTCTTCCTCAGAACATGAGAACATATGAAAGCTGGTGGTTCCTTTTAACATGAGTCTTCAATATTCCCAGTTAAGAAGTTTTAGGTCATTATTATTGGAATTATAGGACTATTTTTCTCTATGCCATTTGTATTTCATATATCTTTCACTATTGGATGTTCTTTTAGGCACTATAGTATTGCCAGCCTAATCTCAGGAGTTGATAGGCTTGAAGTCCTAAACAGCGTTGTGCGTCAAGCATTGCAAAGAGCTTCTGGCAAACGCAGGAAGTTCTGTTTGAATGAATGCTTATGAGCCTGCTACTGCCTATCACTGCTCAGTCAGACTGCTATATCAAATCATATACTTAATTATAATATAATACACAGAAATATGAGCCGTAGGTCATTTAACATGGTCAAATACGGAAACTCATTTCGACAACAACACGTTTATTCTTTCAGTGAAATACGGAACATTTCCGTATTTTATCTAACGGGTGGCAACCCCAAGTCTAAATATTGCTGTTACATTGCACAACCTTCAATGTCTAAGTCTCCTGAGGGGAATAGGTTTTGTCATGCCATCTTTCACGACTGGTGTGCTTTGACCGTTGTTTGTTTGTTTGGTGATGTGGATGCCAAGGAACTTGAAGCTCTCAACCTGCTGCACTACAGCTTGTCGATGAGAATGGGGGTGTGCTCGGTCTTCCTTTTTCCTTTAGTCCACAATCATCTCCTTTGTCTTGATCCCGTTGAGGGAGAGGTTGTTGTCCTGGCACCACACGGTCAGGTCTCTGACGACCTCCCTATAGGTTGTCTCACTGTTGTCGGTGATCAGGCCTACCACTGGTGTTGGAGTCGTACCTGGCCATACAGTTATGAGTGAACAGAGAACAGGAGGGGTCTGAGCACGCAACCCTGAGGGGCCCCTATGTTGAGGATGAGCATGGCGGATGTGTTGTTACCTACCCTTCTAGTCTACCATTATTGAAATGGCCAGTGATTTCAAGTATGTATATGTGGCAGCAGGCTCTAAGGTGCAGGGTTACGTAACTGGGTGGAAGCTGCCTAGTGATTGCTATTTAAGTCTGATGGCCTTGAGAAATATGTTTTTCAGTCTCTTGGTCCCAGCTTTGAAGCACCTGTACTGACCCCTGGATGATAGCGGGGGAACAGGCAGTGGCTTGGGTGGTTTTGCACTTGATGATCTTTTTGACATTCCTGTGACATCAGGTGCTGTAGGTGTACTGGAGGGCAGGTAGTTTTCCCCCGATGACGCGTTGGGTAGACCGCACCACCCTCTGGGGAGGTTTGCGGTTGTGGGCGGTGCAGTTGCCGTACCAGTTGGTGATACAGCCCGACAGGATGTATTCAATTGTGCACCTGTAAAAGTTTGAGGGTCTTATGTGCCAAGCGAAATTTCTTCAGCCTCCTGAGGTTGAAGAGGCACAGTTGCGCCTTCACCACGCTGTCTGTGTGGGTGGACCATTTCAGATCGGCAGTGATGTGTATGCGGAGGAACTTGAGTCTTTCCACCTGCTTCACTGTGGATGTGGATAGGGGCGTGCTTACTTCCGCTGTTTCCTGTGTCCACGATCAGCTCCTTTTTGTTTTGTCGACATTGAGTGAGAGGTTATTCCTGGTACCACATTCCCAGGGCCCTCACCTCTCTTACTGCCCCGTAGCACTCACGTTGGTAGCCATGAAGTGCTTTGAAAGGCTGGCTCACATCAACAGTATCCTCCAGGATACACTAGGGCCAATCCAATTCGCATCCCGCCGCAACAGATCCACAGATGACACAATCTGTCGCACTCCACACTGCCCTTTTCCACCTGGACAAAAGGAACACCTATGTGAGAATGCTGTTCCTTGACTACAGCTCAGTGTTCAACATCATAGTGCCAACGAAGCTCATCACTAAGCTAAGGACACTGGGACTGAACACCACCCTCTGCAACTGGATCCTGGACTTCTTGACGGGCCGCCCCCAGGTGTTAAGGGTAGGCAACAACACGACTGCCACGCTGATCCTCAACACTGGGGCCCCTCGGGTGTGTACTTAGTCCTCTCCTGTACTCCCTGTTTACCCACTACTGCGTGGCCAAGCACGACTCAAATCAAATCTAAGTTTATTTGTCACGTGCGCCTAGTACAACAGGTATAGACGTCACAGTGATATGCTTACTTACTCCAACACCATTAAGTTTGCTGACAACACAACAGCCTTATCACAGAAAATGATGAGACTGCCTATAGGGAGGAGGTCCAAGACCTGGCAGTGTGGTGCCAGGACTACAACCTCTCCCTCGACGTGAGCAAGACAAAGGAGCTGGTCGTGGACTACAAGAGAAGGCGGGCCGAACAGGCCCCCATTAACATTGACGGGGCTGTAGTTGAGCGGGTCGAGAGTTCAAAGTTCCTTGGTGTCCACATCACCAACGAACTATCATGGTCCAAACACACCAAGACAAGTCATGAAGAGGACACGACAACCTATTCCCCCTCAGGAGAGTAAAAAGATTTGGCATGAGTCTTCAGGTCCTCAAAGTTCTACAGCTGCACGATCGAGAGCATCCTGACAGGTTGCATCACTGCCTGGTATGGCAACTGCTCGGCCTCCAACCACAACGCTCTACAGAGGGTAGTGCATACGGCCCATACATCGCTGGGGCCAAGCGTCCTGCCATCCAGGACCTACATAATAGATGGTGTCAGAGGAAAGCCCATAAAATTGTCAGACTCCGGGCACCCAAGTCATAGACTATTTTCTCTGCTACCGCACGGCAAGCAGTATCTGAGCGCCAAGTCTAGGGCTAAAAGGCTCCTTAACCTGCCTGGGAACGGGGAACCCCTCGCCAACAGCCAGTGAAATTGCAGGGTGCCAAATTCAAACAACAGAAATCTCATAAATACATTTCTCAAACATACAACTATTAGGCACCATTTTAAAGATAAAATTCTCTTTAATCTAGCCACAGTGTCTGATTTCAAAAGGCTTTACAGCGAAAGCTCCACAAACGATTGTTAGGTCACCACCAAGTCACAGAAAAACACAGCCATTTTTCCAGCCAAAAAGAGTTGTCACAAAAAGCAGAAATATAGATTAAATTAATCATTAACTTTTGATGATCTTCATCAGATAACACTCATAGGACTTCATGTTACACAAGACATGAATGTTTTGTTTGATGAAGTGAACATTTATATCCAAAAATCTCCTTTTACATTGACGTGTTATGTTCAGTAGTTCCAGAACATGCAGTGATTTTGCAGAGAGCCACATCAATTCACAGAAATACGCATAATAAACATTAATAATAGATACAACTATTATACATGAACTTTAGATAAACTTCTCCTTAATTCAACCGCTGTGTCAGATTTCAAAACAACTTTACGGAAAAGCATACCATGCAATAATCTGAGTACGGCGCTCAGAGCCCAAAGCAGCCAAAGAAATATCCGCCATGTTGTGTAGTCAACATTAGTCAGAAATAGCATTATAAATATTCACTTACCTTTGATCTTCATCAGAATGCACTCCCAGGAATCCCAGTTCCACAATAAATGTTTGATTTGTTCGATAAACATAATAATTTGTCTAAACACCTCCTGTTAGCGTGTTTCGTAAACAAATCGAAACTCACGAGGCACGGGCAAGTCCAGCGGAAAGGTCGGCGGAAAATCCCCAAAAGTTACTGGTCGTAGAAACATATCAAACGTTGTATAGAATCAATCTTTATGATGTTTTTCTCATAAATCTTCAATAATGTCCCAACCGGAGAATTCCTTTGTCTGTAGAAAAGCAATGTAACGAGAGGTAACTTTCTCATGACCGCATGTCACGAGCCCGTGGCTCTCTGCCAGACCTGAATAGGAAATATAGTCAAGACGTTGACAAGGTTCTAAATAATGACTTAATTGAAATAATAATTGTGTCCTTCAAACTTTCATCAAAGAATCCTCCATTTTCGGCAATTATAGCCTCGCAGACCTTTGGCATTCTAGTTGTCCATTTTTTTAGGTAATCTGATTTTAGGTAATCTGAAGAGATTTCACCCCATGCTTCCTGAAGCACCTCCCACAAGTTCTGGTGACTGTGCTGGCCACTCCATTATAGACAGAATACCAGCAGACTGCTTCTTCCCTAAATAGTTCTTGCATAGTTTGGAGCTGTGCTTTGGGTCATTGTCCTCTTGTAGGAGGAAATTGATTCCATTTAAGCGCGGTCCACAGGGTATGGCATGGCGTTGCAAACTGGAGTGATAGCCATCCTTCCTTCCTTCAAGATCCCTTTTACCCTGTAGAAATCTCCCACTTTACCACCACCAAAGCACATCCAGATCATCACATTACCCCCAGATCATCACATTGCCTCCACCAATGGCGTCAAGCACTCCTCCAGCATCTTAATTTTTTCTGCATCTCATGAATGTTCTTTGTGATCCCAACACCTCGAACTTAGATTTGTTTGCCCGTAACACTTTTTTCCAATCTTCCTCTGTCCAGTGTCTGTTCTTTTGCCCATCTTAATATTTTATTTTTATTGGCTGGCTGAGATATGGCTTTTTCTTTGCAACTTTGCCTAGAAGGCCAGCATCCCGGAGTCGCCTCTTCACTGTTGATGTTGAGACTGGTGTGTGCTGTTCTTTAAAGGGAGTAGTACACAGCGTTGTACGAGATCTTCAGATTTTTTGCAATTTCTTGCATGGCATAGCCTTCATTTCTCAGAACAAGAATAGACTGACGCGTTTTCAGCTGTACTAACATAATTGCAAAATGGTTTTCTAATGATCAATTAGCCTCTTAAAATTATAAACTTGGACGAGCTAACGTAATGTGCCATTGGAACACAGGAGTGATGGTTGCTGGTAATGGGCCTATGTTCGCCTATGTAAATATTCCATTAAAAAATCAGCTGTTTTTCAGCTACAATAGTCATTTACAACATTAACTATGTCTTGACTGTAGAATTAGATGTTATTTTAGTGGCCAAAAAAAATGATTTTTCTTTCAACAACAAGTGACCAACAAGTGCTAAGTGACCACAAACTTTTTAACGGTAGTGTATAACTGTCACTGTGCACAAATAAACCAAACCGTTTTTTCTTTGCATCAATACTTTCCTCATACTAAATAATATACAAGATCAGAGTATTTTCAAATGTATCAGCTGGTGCTGAAAAGGAGAAAATGTGTGTGTTTGCATCACTTTCTTTCATTGATCCCTAACCATTCTCTTCATATTCTAGTGAGTCTGTTGAAATTCTAGTTTAAGGTACACCAAATGTAAAGGGATGGCTTTAAATAAATGGACTGAAAACCCTATTCAATGAAAACTCTATGAGAAAGTGGCAGGGTTTTTAGTGGTTTAATTAAATGTATTTAGCACACACTAGGGAACCATGCCTGCAAAGCCCGTTATGCACCTGAATACCAACTGCGGAGAAGTGCATAGGAAAGGCGTACATTTCTTAAGTCTGAATCGGGCGCTTAGGTGCTGCCAGCAATAGACAATGTACAAACAGAATACAGACACAGTCAACATAAAAAGTGTACATACAGAATTGACAATATAAATACAGTTAACATCAGGATCAATTGCAACAACAATGATATAATAAAAACTCTAATGTAGTGTTAACATTGACATAGTCCTGATGGTCTCCACCTGTCTGTGTTTGTTCAGACCGGAGCAGGTGGGAGGGCTACAATGCTTCAGCAGGCACTTATGACCCCCGCTACAGAGACTACTACGACCAGAACTATTGGTACAACTACAACCCTGAGGCCTACCGGGGCAGGGAGGCAGCCTACTACAACCAGCAGCCCTCCCAGCAGTACCCTGCCACTACCACCAGGTATTCGCTTATACAGCCTTGATTGTTTTTCATTGAGATATGTCACTAATGATAGGGAAAGACGGCTGGGTAGAGGAATACAGAATGAAGGTGCAGGGTTTGAACACATGCCACAAGGGGCAATGTGTGGTCCAGAGTTAGGAGTGCTACCACTAAACCAGACTATGGCTTTAGCACTTCCAGATACTCAGTCATAGTGGTTTACATTTTGTATTTTGATAAACTCGCCTCATCTACAACCAACTTTGTAGCATCCATCACACACTACAGGAGCTTGACTTTGATGCATATCATATATTTATGTTGAAGGGATGGTTCACCCGAATTACAAAATTACATATTTGCTTCTTTGCCTTGTAAGCAATTTATGGACAAGGACATGGTGCAATCCATGGATTAGGTTTGTTGACATAGCCACTGCCACCACCTAATTTTTGGGGTATACTACCCCTTTAATGAGAGACAATCCCTGAAATGATTGTTCTGCATTCCAATCTGTGTTAGTAATAACCCCCCAGTTTAATGTCAGTGTTGTGCCGCCTAACATGGCCAAATCCAGTTCTAATGGAGTTTCTGTGTGTAGGCCACAGGGCTATGACGACAAGTGGCGCTACTATCCTGGTTACGATGCCAGTTTTGACGATGACTACCGGCGGCAGAGGGACCAGTACAAGGACGATTTTGACCGACGGAGCGTCCACAGCGAACAGTCGGCCCACAGTCTACACAGCTCCCAAAGCCATCGCAGCCGACGCAGCAGCTTTAGCTCCCGCTCACAACAGGTGTGTGTCTATATGGATTTGCGAAAGACTGTCTTAATTTCCTTCCAGTGCTGGTACTTTTTTATTGGTTATTAGTATGGATCATCACGTCAGTGTGTGAATCACTTGTGTGTTGTAGTTTCTTCAAACCCTCCAAAATATTAACTTATGTACCCCCCCTCTGCCCTGTAGAGCGAGGTGTACAGGTCCCAGCCTGACCTGACAGCGGTTTACGACCCCACTGTTTCTACCCTGCCTGTGGATTACTCCTATGGACAATACCCAGAACAGATGGATCCCGGACAGAGCTTCAGCCAGTACCCCTACACCTCGGGCTACCAGGCAGACAACAGCACCTGGGTCGTCGCTGAGCAGCGTAAGAACATTGTTACTGGCAACATTCATTTGTCATTTCTGGTTTGCAGAATATAAGAAAGAACCAGAAGGTGTTGAGTCCCATGAGTGATTCTGACTGATCTGGGGATTTTCCTGATTGCTGACCTTATGTGAAATGGCTTGTAGCATTTTTCCCTTTGATTTGTCTCGATTGTGCTGGTCACTGTCATGAGTTGTGGACATTGGGACAGAATTTTCAGTCTGTTCAGATTTTGGATTGTTTAAAGTTCTTCCTCTCCCCCCTCAGCTCCTCCTCGTCCCGTTACTCCAGAGAAGTACTCGGTATCCCACCGCTGTGCCCGCTTCGGGCCAGGAGGTCAGCTGATCCAGGTCCTGCCCAACCTCCCCTCGGCCGGCCAGCCTGCTCTAGTGGAGATCCACAACATGGAGGTAACCCTGAGAACCCAACCCACGACCCAGCCGACCCAAAGGCCGGAATTCAGTTGTCACCGATAGCGATTTAAAGAGCACTGGAAATAATCAATCTATACTGTGGTTGATTGGGATTCAAACAAATACCTGTACGGTGTGGCTTTGTGTCAATAATATCCCATGGTAATATCCATGTGATGTCAACCATTAAATACACAAGGAGGTGATGGGATGTCCACCAAGCAGCTTGTGAAGTGTGTTGGCCATAATGAGGTTGATATCTCCAATATAGCATAATTTTGCTGAGAAGAATGTTACAGTTTAGGCTAATTCAAATCTGGAACTTGAAGCCAGTTCCACTGCTGATTTTCATTCTTCCCCTCTAATCAGGGACTTTAGACCTGGAACACCAAGTGGGTGCTGTTAATTATCAGGTAAAACAGAAAAACAGCTGTACTCGGGATCCGTCAGGGTCCGATTTTCATACTTCTGGTATAGTAGGTAGTTGCGCTATGGGCTCTTACTTACTTTACGTCAGCTAGGTGCTGAACATGACCCTGGTGTTTCACCGTCTGCTTCGGTGGTGTTGATGCTTCTAATGAGTTAGCTAGTCTGTGTAAGACATCCTTAACTAGGGGTCTGTCATTGATTGTTGTGAGAAGGTGTGCGGTATGATCAGCATTTTAGCACATGGGTGTAAGGAAGCAAATGGATTGAGATTGGCAATCAGTAGAGGAGATGGCAGTTCACTTGCAGCTCATGTATCATCAGACCGATACAGAACTAAACATACATGAAGGGTTTACCACAGCTGGTTTCTGTATAAAGCATATTTTATACCCAACATATTTTATACCCAACCCTAAGCAAAATTGCTTTCTTTCGTAGTTGCATCATGTTACAGATTTTGACCTGCACACTTGTGTGTATATTTGTGACACGTAGTTTATTTGCGTAGCTAATAAACTAGGCTTTTATAAATTAGGCAATAGAAATGCTAAACAAAATCATTGTTTTATTATCCACCATAGGAAAAAACACAATTTGAATAGATTGTGAAATTATGACCATTAAATGGCCTTTTGAAGTGTATTTCTTGAGCATCAATGGTTTTCCTACAGACGATGCTGCAGGACACACCAGACCAATCCGAGCTGCGCTCCTTCCCCGGACCGCTTTTGAAGTAAGAGCGTTTTGAACTTTTAACCTTAACCCCTGACGCCTATTCTCCTAGAATGAGATAAAGATTAGGCTACATCCTAGCTATTTTCATACCCAACTGCTTAGCTACGTGTTCTACCTGCTTGTCTGTCTGTGTGAGATTGACTACATTGCAGGCGGACTATGCAGAAGGATTGATCTACGAATCCCCTTGTATCCCAATAAAAAGGAGCAATTCTATGCTTTGCCTTGCTCAAACTGGTTCCCTCAAACAAGCTGTGTGTTGCTTTTCAAAGGGAGGAGACTCACAAGGTCGACGTGATAAAGTTCTCCCAGAACAAAGGCCTGGAGTGTGCCCGCAACAACGACCTCCTGGACAAGGACTCGGCTGCCCTCCTCTGGGACTTCATCGTGCTGCTGTGTAGGCAGAACGGGGTAAGACTGGTGGTCGGAGGTGGGACTCTTATATTATATAAGTTTCATTGTCTGTATCATAGATGCATTAAAAGACAATTCAAATATAAACATGGTGTAGACCCCTCAAATTCAAATTTGGACCTTGAAGCCAGTTTCACTGCTTTTTCATTCTTCCTTTCTAATAAGT
Source organism: Oncorhynchus keta (assembly GCF_023373465.1). Lineage (NCBI taxonomy): Eukaryota > Metazoa > Chordata > Actinopteri > Salmoniformes > Salmonidae > Oncorhynchus > Oncorhynchus keta. Next base: position 631,920 of record NW_026277222.1, on the reverse strand, counting down.
GACTGATTTAGACCTGGGACACCAAGTGGGTTCTATTTCAGGCAAAACAGAAAACCAGCAGTACACTTTAGAGGTCGACCGATTAATCAGAATGGCCAATTTAATTAGGGCCGATTTCAAGTTTTCATAACAATCGGAAATCTGTTTTTGGGCACCGATTTCAGATTTTTTATTTTAATTTTATTTTTTTATACCTTTTATTTAACTATGCATGTCAGTTAAGAACACATTCTTATTTTCAATGACTGCGGGTGGGTTAACTGCCTTTGTTCAGGGGCAGAACGGTCGATTTTCACCTTTTCAGCTCGGGGGTTCCAATTTTGCAACCGCACAGTTAACTAGTCCAACCAGTCAGGGTATATGCAACAGTTTGGGCTGCCTGGCTAATTTGCCAGAATTTTACGTAATTATGACATACATTGAAGGTTGTGCAATGTAACAAGAATATTTAGACTTAGGGATGCCACCCGTTAGGTAAAATACCGAACGGTTCCGTATTTCACTGAAATAATAAGCATTTGTTTTCTAAATGATAGTTTCCGGATTCAATCATATTAATGACCAAAGGCTCGTATTTCTGTGTGTTATTGTGTTCTAATTAAGTCTGATTTTATAGAGCAGTCTGACTGAGCAGCAGCAGGCCCGTAATCATTCATTCAAACAGCACTTTTGTGCGTTTTGCCCGCAGCTCTTCGCAAGCACAGCGCTGTTTATGACTTCAAGCCTATCAGCCTAATGGCTGGTGTAACCATTGTGAAATGGCTAGCTAGTTAGCTGGGTGGTGTGTGCTAATACTGTTTCAAACGTCAAACGTTAGATTTGGAGTAGTTATTCCCCTTGCGCTGCAAGGGCCACGGCTTTTGTGGAGCGATGGGTAACGATGCTTCGAGTGTGGCTGTTGTCGATGTGTTCCTGGTTCGAGCTCAGGTAGGGGTGAGGAGAAGGACGGAAGCTATACTGTTACACTGGTAATACTAAAGTGCCGATAAGAACATCCAATAGTCAAAGGTATATGAAATACAAATGGTATAGAGGGAAATAGTCCTATAAATACTATATTTAACTACAACCTAAAACCTCTTACCTTGGAATATTGAAGTCTCATGTGAAAGGAACCACCAACTGTTCTCATGTTCTGAGCCAGGAACTTAAACATTAGCTTTTTTACATGGCACACATTTTTACATGGCACATATTACTTTCTTCTCCAACACTTTTTTTTTTGCATTATTTCAACCAAAAAGAACATGTTTCATTATTTATTTGAGGCTAAATAGATTTTATTGATGTTTAATATTGAGTTAAAATAAGTGTTAATTCAGTGTTGTAATTGTCATTATTACAAATAAAAAAATGTTTAAAAATCGGCCGAGTTTAATCGGTATCGGCCTTTTTGGGGCCTCTAATAATCGGTATCGGCGTTGAAAAATCATAATCGGTCGACCTCTAGTACACTAGACACTTCAGGGTCGGATTTAAATACCCCTGTTATAGACCGTTGCATCAGACATACTTGTTGTGTGTTCCGTTCATTCAGAAAATATTCACATTTTGTTATGTTACTGCCTTATTTTATAATTGATTATATAAAATGTTTTCCTCATCAATCTACACACAATACCCCATAATGACAAAGCGAAAACAGGTTTTTAGAAATGGGAGACTGGGAAACTTGATTTTCAGTGACGGGGATTGGGAGACTAGCCAGAATCGAGGGAAAGATGAACGTAGCAAAGTACAGAGATCCTTGATGAAAACCTGCTCCATAACACTCAGGACCTCAGGACACCTTCCAGCAGGACAACGACCCTAATCACACAGCCAAGACAATGCAGGAGTGGCTTCGGAACAAGTGTCTGACTATTCTTTAGTGGCCCAGCCAGAGCCTGAACGAACATCTCTGGAGAGACCTGAAAATAGCTGTGTCGTGACTCTCCCCAGAGGATCTGCAGTGAAGAATGGGAGAAACTCCCCAAATACAGGTGTGCCAAGCTTGTAGTGTCATACCCAAGAGGACTCAAGCTGGAGACTTACATTTCCATCACTAACTTTAAACATCAGCTAACCAATCGCTGCAGCTGTACATAGTCCATCTGTAAATAGCCTACCCAATCTACCTACCTACTGCTCTTTTGCACACCAGTATCACTTCTTACACACCATCTGCTCATCTATCACTCCAGTGTTAATCTGCTAAATTGTAATTACTTTGCTACTATGGCCTATTTATTGCCTTACCTCGTCATGCCATTTGCGCACACTGTATATAGACTTTTTTTTCCTATTGTGTTATTGACTGTACGCTTGTTTATTCCATGTGTATCTCTGTGTTGTTGTTTGTCGCACTGCTTTGCTTTATCTTGGCCAGGTCGCAGTTGTAAATGAGAACTTGTTCTCAACTAGCCGACCTGGTCAAGTAAAGGTGAAACAAATAAAAAAAGAACTCAAGGCTGTAATCGCTGCCAAAAGTGCTGAGTAAAGGGTCTGAAATCGTATGTAAATATGATATTTAAAAATATATATAATTATTTTTTAAATAAATATAATATATATAAATAAATTGCTTTGTCATGGGGTATTGTCTGTAGATTGAGGGGGGTTTAATACATTTTAGAATACTGCTGCTGTGACAATGTGGAATAAGTCAAGGGGTCTGAATACTTTCTGATGGCACTGTATGTGTAACTGATCGATGCACACATACACACACACACTACATGTTAATGTTTGTAAATGTATGTCAATTGTAAAGTCTGGTCTGTAATGTATTTTTGTTGTGTGTCAGACCCCAGTAAGACAAGCTGTCTCTAATTGGGATCCTAATAAATTGTTGCATCAGACATAGACATCAGACGATTGTGAAGACCACATACTCTTTGGTGTTTTTGTGTGGTTACTGTGTGTGTCAGTATGGTTCTTTATGAGGGCGCGAGTGTGTCTATGGCAAAAGTCTACTTCTCTTGAGGTCTAGTCTATCAAGCAGTGGGGATAGTGTGTGACTGACGGTATGTCTTGGTTTGCACAGTCATGACTGAAATTATTTGCACCATTTTGAAAAATATGAGCAAAAAATAGACTGTATAATACAAATACTGAGCTATTTTGTATGCCCCAAAAAAATGGTAGTTTGTTATTTTATACAAATGCTCAGAGACATTTTGTTTAACAAGTTTTTTTTTCTCAAAGATAGTGGTCAAAATGATTGGTACCCTTTCTTTCAAGACTCCTACACCCTGTCCTTGTGAGGATAATGGCACTGAGCCTTTTTCTAAAATGTTTTATGAGATTGGAGAACATATTGGGAGGGATCTTAGACCATTCCTCCATACAGAAATCTTTCCAGACTGTTGATATTCTTTATTTGCGCTTATGGACTACCCTCTTTAATTCAGTCCACAGGTTTTCAATGGGGTTCAAGTCCGGAGAATGAGCTGACCATTGAAATATGTTGATTTTTGTGGTCAATTAACCATTTCTTTGTGGATTTTGATGTGTGCTTGGGGTGGGGCTGGGGTGAATTAATTTGAGTTTGAGAATTAATTTGAATTCATGTTTTAGCGCAATGTCCCAAATCAAGTTTCTTGTTTTTATGAGCGTTCTATGTCTTGTTGGTCTCTTCTCCTTCGCTCCTACTGTGCTGTGTGCACCTTCCCACTCGCACACACACTTCTTCCTCTCTTGGTCCAACCGAATCGTCATATGGACACCGAATTGCTTAGACATTATTTTAGTGTAATAGATGAGAACTTAACCTTTCTAACGATACCCTTTTTATGTCTCAACTCAAAATGTAGAACAAAGCAGACCATAATAAAACAGAGTATCAATGAACATGTTGTGGAAAAGGTTTACTCAGTTTCTGACGCGCATAAGATTATTCCTGACTGTTAGAAATGTAGTATATTGACCTTTTAATTCCGCATCAAAGCTTATTTAGATGTTTTTATTTATTTAAACAAAGCTTATTTAGAAAAAAAAACACATTGAGATGTATATCGTGACCCACCCATAAGTTTGAAAGAATCAAGATATGATTTTTACGCCATATAGCCCAGTAGCTTGGGGTAATTGTCTTGCTGGAAGATCAACTTGCGGCCAAGATTCGGCCTCCTGACAGAGGCAACCAGGTTTTTGGCAAATAAATTATTTTCTTTGAGCAATTTGTATTAGTATAAAATAATTCTAATGTAAATGTGTTGTTGCATATGTGTTGTTGCATATAGCTCAGTGTTCTATATTTATAGTAATTTTTGTTTATCTTTATCAAGGGTGCCAATCATTTTGGCCATGACTGTGGTGTAGGCATATATCTAAACAACCCTCTTCCTCGATCTTCCCTTTTCTCTCAGACAGTGGTTGGGACTGACATAGCTGATCTGTTGCTGAAGGAGCATCGCTCAGTGTGGTTGCCGGGCAAGTCACCTAACGAGGCCAACCTGATTGACTTCAACAACGAGCCACTGGCGCGGGCCGAGGAGGAGCCTGGGACGGGACCATTGTCCCTCCTATCAGACACCTTCATGACTGTCCCCGAGAACATAGGCAAGGAAACGGAGCGCTTCAGAGAACTGCTACTATTTGGTCGTAAGAAGGTATGAATGCCATCTACCTTGAATTTACTGGTTTATGTTAAGTGGGAGAGTAGGAGGAAATGTGTTTTTTTTAGGAGACAATATGAAAAACATGCTTTGCGACATTGTAACAAAATCGTATGAGAACTTTCCTTACTTCTAAAATGCAGTGAAAGCAGGATAAAATTGCAGAATGTGCTTGTATGGGAACTTGATGCATATTCAGAAATTTTGACTGTGTGGTGTAATTACATGTACTATAGCTATATGTGTTATCCTTTTTACTACCTGTGCTTGTGTAGGATGCCCTGGAGGCAGCCATGAAGGGAGCTCTGTGGGGCCACGCCCTGCTGCTGGCCAGTAAGATGGACAGCCGGACACATGCTCGCGTCATGACCAGGTGAGTCAAGAGAACGCATACAACCCATGCACATCGAATGGCTTTAGTCAGGGGCTTCAGCAAAAAAATACGATTCTAAACACAGATCTATGCTGCTAGCCTGGTCCCAGATCTGCCAAACATGGTATGATAACGATCATAGGAGTTGGCTGTACAGCAACAGATCTGGGACCAGAGGGTTATACTAGGAATCTAGCTAGATCTACTCAGGGTTTTCTAAAGCTAGCCAGCTTCAGTTAGCTTCATCCATGTTACGAAGGTGGATGGATAGTGATCCTTAAGCTACCGCTAGCTTGAGTAGAACTCGGCCATGCTTGTAACTGCGCATGCATGTTGCATGTGGACATCCCAGCTAGTCAAACGCCGAACTCTTTACGAAATCAAAATGAAAGAGGTTATTCAGCAGGCTAAGGTGGGAAATAGGCTACTAGAAGAGCAGTCTTTTATTCCTCGTGTCATTAATGCCGTCTTTGGTGTGAAATGCACAAGCACCTTTATCCCCTCAATCAAGATTATTTTTGTATTAAGTTATATGAAAGTTTCATTGCGCTTTAAGTTACAAATTCACCCTGTCATAAATGGGTGGTGTGATTTTGTATTTGGATACAACTATTTTTAACACAGCATTTGAAATGTTTAATTTGTCTTCCTCAAAAATGGTCTGGAGAATGAAGAGATGATGGAGGGAATCTAATTTGATTGGTCCTCAACTCGAAGCTCAAACACATAGGTTCTTAAGAATCTCATATATAAAATATATTTTAACACTAACACTTTGTTGGTCACTACATGATTCCATATGTGTTATTTCATAGTTATAATTCTACAATGTAGAAAATAGTAAATAAATAAAAACCCTGGAATGAATAGGTGTGTCCAAACCTTTGACTGGTACTGTATATATATTTATATTTATTTTAACTGACTTGTCTAGTTCAATAAAGGTTAAGAACTAATTCTTATTTACAATGACCCCGACCAAACCCTCCCCTAACCCTGACGATGCTGGGCCAATTGTGCGCCGCCCTATGGAACTCCTGATCACGGACGGTTGTGATACAGCCTGGGATCGAACCATGGTCTGTAGTGATGACTGAGATGCAGTGCCTTAGACTGCTGTGCCACTTGGGAGCCCAAAGAATATCAAATATTCTTAAGTATTTATACTCTTTACTCAGTACTTTATTGAAGCACCCTTTGTCAGTGATTACAGCTTCAAGACTTCTTGGGTATGACGAAGCTTGGCACACCTGTATTTGGGGAGTTTCTCCCATTCTTCTCTGCAGTTCCTGTCAAGCTCTGTCAGGTTAGATGGGGAGTGTCGCTGCACAGCTATTTTCAGGTCTTCCCAGAGATGTCCGATCGGGTTCAAGTCCGGATTCTTGCTGGGCCACTCAAGGACATTCAGAGACTTGTTCCGAAGCCACTCCTGCGTTGTCTTGGCTGTGTGCTTAGGGTTGTTGTTCTGTTGGAAGGTCTGAGTCTGAGGTCCTGGGCGCTCTGGAGCAGGTTTTCATCAAGGATCTCTCTGTACTTTGCTCCATTCATCTTTCCCTCGATGCTGACTAGTCTCCCAGTCTCTGCCGCTGAAAAACATCCCCACAGCATGATTTTGCCACCCATGCTTCACTGTAGGGATGGTGCCAGGTGTCCTCCAGACGTGACTCTTGGCATACAGGCCAAAGAGTTCCATCTCTGTTTTATCAGACCAGGGAATCTTTCTCATGGTCTGAGAGTCCTTTAGGTTCCTTTTGGAAAACTCTAAGCGGGCTGTCATGTGCCTTTTACTGAGTAGCTGCTTCCATCTGGCCACTCTACCATAAATGCCAGATTGGTGGTGTGCTGCAGAGATGTTTGTCCTTCTGGAAGGTTCTCCCATCACCTTCGCCCAGATCAGCCAAGACACAATCTTATCTCAGGAGCTCTACAGACAATTCCTTTGACCTCATAGCTTGGTTTTGGCTCTGACGTGCATTTGTCAACTGTGGTTCTTTATATAGACAGGTGTGTGTGCCTTTCCAAATCATGTGCAATCAATTGAATCTACCACAGGTGGAGTCCAATCAAGTTGTTGAAACATCTCAAGGATGATCAATGGAAGCAGGATACACCGGAGCTCAATTTCGAGTCATATAGCAAAGGATCTGAATACTTATGTAAAGTATTTGTTTTTTATTTTTACCAAATTTTGCACAAAAAAATCGAGCCCGTTTTTGCGCAGCCATTTTGGGGTATTCTGTGTAGATTGATTTAACATCTTGGTGACGGGGCAGTATTTTCACATCCGGATGAAATGCATACCCAAATTCAACTGCCTGCTACTCATCCCCATTATATTATTAGTAGATTTGGATAGAAAACACTCTGACGTTTCTAGAACTGTTTGAATCATGTCTGTGAGTATATAACAGAACTTATTTAGCAGGCGAAACCCAGAGGACAAACCATTCAGATGTTCTTTTTTTTAGGTCACTCTTTTCAATGTGTTTTCATTGGGAATCCAGATTAAGGAACCTTATTGCAGTTCCTATCGCTTCCACTGGATGTCAACAGTCTTTAGAAATTGGTTGAGGTTATTTCTTTTTGTAATGAAGAAGTACGGCCATCTTGAACGAGGGTCACTTGAAGTGTACTGTTAGAGGCGTGTGACCAGAAAGCTAGCTACAGTTTGTTTTGCTCCTGTATTGAACACAGATCATCCCGTCTTCAGTTTTATCGATTATTTACGTTAAATACCTAAAGTTGTATTACAAAAGTAGTTTGACATGTTTTGGCAAAGTTTACAGGTAACTTTTGAGATATTTTGTAGTCACGTTGCGCAAGTTGGAACCTGTTTTTCTGGATCAAACGCGCCAAATAAATGGACATTTCGGACATATATCGACGGAATTAATCGAACAAAAGGACCATTTGTGATGTTTATGGGACATATTGGAGTGCCAACAAAAGAAGCTCGTCAAAGGTAAGGCATGAATTATATTTTTATTTCTGCGTTTTGTGTCGCGACTGCATGGTTGAAATATGGGTTCTCTTTTTGTTTACGGAGGTGCTATCCTCAGATAATAGCATTGTTTGCTTTCGCCGATAAGCCTTTTTGAAATCTGACATGTTGGCTGGATTACACAAGTGTAGCTTTAATTTGCTATCTTGCATTTGTGCTTTAATGAAAGTTAGATTTTTATAGTAATTTATTTGAATTTGTCACTCTGCATTTTCCATGGCTTTTGGCAGAGGTTAATCCATTTTAGAATAAGGCTGTAATCTCACAAAAAATTCAAGGGGTCTGAATACTTTCCAAATGCAGTGTATACACTGGGTACGAGTACTGAGTTGATGTGCACAGGTATGAGGTAATTAAGGTAGATATGTACATTTAGGTAGGGGTAAAGTGACTAGGCAACAGTGTCGTGTCTTTACTATCATTAAATGTGATACATAACAAACAGTAGATATTGGTTACTAACAATGATACAACGAAAAGGTCAGCCTGTCTTTCGTGGTTGTAGGTGGTTAGAATGGATATTACAGATTACGTTCAAAAATGTTTTCATAGAATAGATGTTTCGGCAGTTGTCTGTATTCTCGTTCCAGGTTTATGTAATTTCTAGCTGTGGACTAGTGATTCTTGTCTAAGATTTGCTCTTATTCTGTAAGGATCGATAGTCTCAGAGTTTAACCATTTCCAGCCGTGTAGCCAATGCTCCTTTTGGTATAGTCTTGTCCTTTTGGTAGAGTTGTAGTTTAACTTCTTAAGGCTGAAATCCCATTAAGGATCGATTTGACAACAGCCAGTGAAAGTGCAGGGCGGCAAATTCAAACAACAGAAATCTCATAATTAAAATTCCTCAAACATACAAGTATTATACACCATTTTAAAGTTAAACTTGTTAATCCCACCACAGTGTCGGATTTCAAAAAGGCTTTACAGCGAAAGCACACCATATGATTGTTAGGTCAGCACCTAGTCATAGAAAAACAGTCATTTTTCCTGCTAAAGAGGAGTCACAAAAAGCAGAAATAGAGAGAATGAATCAGTAACCTTTGATCTTCATCAGACGACACTCATAGGACTTCATGTTACACAATACCTGTATGTTTTGTTCGATAAAGTGCATATTTATATCAAAAAATCAAATTTTACATTGGCGCGTTACGTTCAGTAGTTCTAAAACATGCAGTGATTGTGCAGAGAGCCACATCTATTTACAGAAATACTCATTCAAAATGTTGATGAAAATACAACTGTTATACATTGAATTAGAGATACTTCTCCTTACTGCAACCGCTGTGTCAGACTTCAAAAAAACTTTACGGAAAAAGCAAACCATGCAATAATCTGTCTAGCGTTCAGACAAGAAAGCAGCCAAAAAGATATCCGCCATATTTGGGTGGTTGACATTAGTCAGAAATAGCATGATAAATATTCACTTACCTTCGATCTTCATCAGAATGCACTCCCAGGAATGACTGTTTGTTTTGTTCGATAAAGTCCATCATTTATGTCCAAATACCTCCTTTTTGTTTGCGTGTTTAGTTCACACATCCAAATTCACAAGGAGCTTCAGCGAGCAGGCCTTTCTAATCGACCTGGCCCGGGTATCCTGGAAGGACATTGACCTCATCCCGTCAGTAGAGGATGCCTGGTTATTCTTTAAAAGTGCTTTCCTCACCATCTTAAATAAGCATGCCCCATAATAAAAATGTAGAACCAGGAACAGATATAGGCCTTGGTTCACTCCAGACCTGACTGTCCTTGACCAGCACAAAAACATCCTGTGGCGTTACTGCATTAGCATCGAATAGCCCCCGTGATATGCACCTTTTCAGGGAAGTTAGGAACCAATATACACAGGCAGTTAGGAAAGCAAAGGCTAGCTTTTTCAAGCAGAAATGTGCATCCTGTAGCAAAAACTCAAAAATGTTCTGGGACACTGTAAAGTCCATGGAGAATAATGGCACCTTCTCACAGCTGCCCACTGCACTGAGGCTAGGAAACGCTGTCACCACTGATGAATCTGTGATTATTGAGAATTTCAAGAAGCATTTTTCTATGGCTGGCCATGCTTTCCACCTGGCTACCCCTACCCCAGTCAACAGCTCTGCACCCGCCACAGCAACTTGCCCAAACCTCCCCATTTCTCCTTCACCCAAATCCAGATAGCTGATGTTCTGAAAGAGCTGTAAAATCTGGACCCCTACAAAACAGCCGGGCTAGAAAATTTGCATCCTCTCTTTCTAAAAATGATCCGCCGCAATTGTTGCAACCCCTATTACCAGCCTGTTCAACCTCTTTCTTATCGTTTGAGATCCCCAAAGATTGAAAAGCTGCCGCAGTCATCCCACTCTTCAAAGGGGGAGACACTAGACAAAAACTGTTAGACCTATATCTATCCTACCCTGTCTTTCTAAGGTCTTCGAAAGCCAAGTTAACAAACAGATCACTGACCATTTAGAATCCCACAGTACATTTTCCGCTATGCAATCTGGTTTCCGAGCTTGTCATGGGTGCACCTCAGCCACGCTCAAGGTCCTAAACAATATAATCGCCATCGACAAAAGACAATACTGTGCAGCTGTATTCATCGACCTGACCAAGGCTTTCGACTCTGTCAATCACCGTATTCTTATCGGCAGACTCAACAGCCTTAGTTTCTAAATTACTGCCTCGCCTGGTTCACCAACTACTTCTCAAACGGAGTTCAGTGTGTCAAATCGGAGGGCCCGTTGTCCGGACCTCTGGCAGTCTCGATGGGGGTGCCACAGGATTCAATTCTTGGGCCGACTCTTTTCTCTGTATAATTCAATGATGTCGCTCTTGCGGCTGGTGATTCTCTGATCCACCCCTCCACTGACGACACCATTCTGTAATCTTCTGGCCCTTCTTTGGACACTACAACTCTCCTTCCGTGGCCTCCAACTGCTCTTAAATCCAAGTAAAACTCAATGCATGCTCTTCAACCAATAGCTGCCCTCACCTGCCCGCCCAGCAAGCATCACTACTCTGGATGGTTCTGACTTAGAATATGTGGACAACTACAAATACCTAGATGTCTGGTTAGACTGTAAACTCTCCTTCCAGACTCGCATCAAACATCTCCAATCCAAACTTAAATCTAGAATCGGCTTCCTATTTCCCAACAAAGCATCCTTCACTCATGCTGCCAAACATACCCTCGTAAAACTGACTATCCTACCGATCCTTGACTTTGGCGACGTCATTTACGAAATAGCCTCCAACACTCAGACTGCATCCAGCTTGCCATCACAGTGCCACCCGTTTCGTCACCAAAGCCCCATATACTACCCACCACTGTGACCTGTATGCTCTTGTTGGCTGGCCCTCACTTCATATTCGTCGCCAAACCCACTTGCTCCAGGTCATCTATAAGTCGTCGCTCTGTAAAGCCCTGACTTATCTCAGCTCACCATAGCAGCACCCACCCGTAGCACTCGCTCCAGCAAGTGTATTTCACTGGTCATCCCCAAAGCTAATTCCTATTTTGGCCGCCTCCCAGTTCTTTGCTGCCAATGACTGGAACGAATTGCAAAAAGCTGGAGACTCATATTCCACTAACTAATTTTAAGCATCAGCTATCAGAACAGCTTACAGATCATTGCACCTGTACATAGCCCATCTGTACATAGCCCATCCAACTACTTATTTGTTATTTTTTTTTGCTCCTTTGCAACCCAGTATCTCCACTTGCATGCACATTCATCTTCTGCACATCGATCACTCCAGTGTTTATTTGCGAAATTGTAATTATTTCGCCACTACTGCCTATTTATTGCCTTACCTCCCTAATCTTATTTCATTTGAACACACTGTATATAGACTTTTCTATTGTGTTATTGGCTGTACGTTTGTTTATTCCATGTGTAACTGTGTTGTTTGTCACACTGCGTTGCTTTATCTTGGCCAGGTCACAGTTGTGAATGAGAACTTGTTCTCAACTAGCTTACCTGGTTAAATAAAGGTGAAATAACCAAATAGCTCTTTAAAAATAAAATTAACTAAAGCTGCTGCTTTCAAGGAGTGGGACACTAATCTGGACTCTTAAAACAAATCCTGCATCGCTACGACTGAGATCCATTCCTATTACACCGGCTCTGACACTCGTCGGATATGTCATGGCTTACAAACTATCACGGATTATAAAGGGAATCCCAACCACGAGCTGCCCAGTGACACGAGCCTACCCGACTAGAAAAATACCTTCGATGCCCACTTCGAGGCAAGTAACACTGAACCATGCGTGAAGGCACCAGCTGTTCCGGACAACTGTGTGATCACTCTCTCTATAGCTAATGTGAATAAGACCTTTTAAACCGGCTGCAGGGCCAGACAGATTACCAGGATGCTTACTCAGAGCATGTGCTGACCAGCTGGCAAGTGTCTTCACTGCCATTTTCAACCTCTTCCTGACCCAGTCTGTAATACCTACATGTTTCAAGCAGACCACTATAGGCCCTGTGCCCAAGAACTCAAAGGTAAACTGTATAAATGACTATCGCCCCGTAGAACTCACATCTGTAGCTATGAAATGCTTTGAAAGGCTGCTCATGGCTCAACACGCCCCCATTTTCCTTGTCTGGGGTAAGCATAGCATCCAGTGCTGGCGACTCGTTGAAGTATTCAACCCCTTTATGGTGTTAGGTTCTAATATTTTAGAGTAAATAACTCATGGACACGAGAGAAGCTTTACCAAGTTGAATTTTTCCCAAAGGGTCGACACAGCTGTATTCAGACAGGTGCTTTTTTTTGGCTTTTAGACTAGTTGAGTATCTGGAGCATAAGTATTTGTGGGTTAGATTACAGGCTCAAAATGGCCAGAAACGAATCACTTTCTTCTGAAACTCATCAGTCTATTCTTGTTCTGAGAAATGAAGGCTATTTCATGCGAGAAATTGCCAAGAAACTAAAGATCTCGTACAACACTGTGTACTACTCCCTTCACAGAACAGCACAAACTGGCTCTAACCAGAATAGAAGGAGTGGGAGGCCCCAGTGCACAACTGAGCAAGAGGACAAGTAGATTAGAGTGTCTAGTTTGTGAGACAGTCGCCTCACAACACCTCAACTGGCAGCTTCATTAAATAGTACCCGCAAAACACCAGTCTCGATGTCATCGGTGAAAAGGCGACTCCAGGATGCTGGCCTTCTAGGCAGAGTTACAAAGAAAAAGCCATATCTCAGACTGGCCAATAAAAAGAGAAGATTAAGATGGGCAAAAGTACAGACACTGGACAGAGAATGGTTTTTCTTTGCAACTCTGCCTAGAAGGCCAGCATCCCGGAGTCGCCTCTTCACTGTTGACGTTGAGACTGGTGTTTTGCGGGTACTATTTAAGACAAACATTGACAGTAGCTTGACCTTACTGGAAAGCTCAGTGACCTTCAACGAGGCGCCGTCATAGGATGCCACCTTTCCAACAAGTCAGTTCGTCAAATATCTGCCCTGCTATAGCTGCCCCGGTCAACTGTAAGTGCTATTATTGTGGAGTGGAAACGTCTAGGAGCAACAACTGCTCAGCGGTCTGGTGGTAGGTCACACAAGCTCACAGAACAGGACCGCTGAGTGCTAAAGCACAAAGCATGTAAAAATCCTCTGTCCTCAGTTGCAACATTCACAACCGAGTTCCAAACTACCTCTGGAAGCAACATCAGCACATTAACTGTTTGTTGGGAACTTCATGAAATGGGTTTCCATAGCCGAGAAGCCGCACAAAAGCCTAAGATCACCCAATGCAATGCCAAGCTTCGGTTGGAGTGGTGTAAAGCTCGCCGCCATTGGACTCGGGAGCAGTGGAAGCGCATTCTCGGGAGTGATGAATCATGCTTCAGCATCTGGCAGTCCGGCAGATGAATATGGGTTTGGCGGATGGCAGGAGAATACTACATGCATATTATTATTATTATTATTATTATATTATTATTATTATATTACATGCCCAATGTATAGTGCCAACTGTAAAGTTTGATGGAGGAGTAATAATGGTCTGGGGCTGTTTTTTTCATGGTTCGGGCTAGGCCCCTTAGTTCCAGTGAAGGGGAATCTTAACGCTACGGTATACAATGGCATTCTGTGCTTCCAACTTTGTGGCATCAGTTTGGGAAAGGCACTTTCCTGTTTCAGCATGACAATGCCCCCGTGCACAAAGCGAGGTCCATACAGAAATGGTTTGTCGGGATCGGTGTGGAAGAACTTGACTGGTCTGCACAGAGCCCTGACCTCCACCCATCGAACACCTTTAGGATGAATTGGAACACCGACTGCGAGCTAGTGCCCGACCTCACTAATGCTCTTGTGGCTGAATAGGAGCAGGTCCCCACAACAATGTTCCAACATCTAGTGGAAAGTCCTCCCCAGAAGGGTGGAGGCTGTTATAGCAGCAAAGGGGGTACCAACTCCATGATTTTGGAATGAGATGTTGGACCAGCAGGTGTCCACAAGCTTTTGGTCATTTAGTTTATTTCTGTATTTCGTTTTCAATAAATGTGCTAATTTCTAAACTTTTTTTCTCTCTGTCGTTATGGAATATTGTGTGTAGATAGAGGAGAAGAAAATATATTCAATCCATTTTGAATTCAGTTTGTAACACAGCAAAATGTGGAATAAGTCAAGGGTAGGAATACTCTCTGAAGGCATTGTATGTACAAAAAAGTTGCTCAACTTAGAAAAAACACACAAAATAGCAGAATTAGTCAGGAGGCCAGAAGACGTTAGCTATCCAAAAAAGAGGTGAATGTATTGACTGAAAAAGATTAAACTTGTGATCCTTTTTTCTTTGGGTGGTCAGGTTTGCGAACAGTCTGCCCATCAACGACCCTCTGCAGACAGTGTACCAACTGATGTCTGGGAGGATGCCCGCCTCAGCCACTGTGAGTATGACCCTGTGATACCTTTTCTATTTTGATAACAGAACCACACTGCTGTCTTGTTCAGAAATTACATTTTGAGATAAAAGGGGAGTATTTTTTTTATTACGTCAAAAAGAACGGAGGATTTTTAAAAATGTATTTTAATTTATTACATTCGTTTTTAATTTAAACAGGAATTTACGTTTAAAGGCCCAATCTCAAAAATGAGATTGTCTTGTGTTTAATATATATTTCCACACTATAGGGTTGGAGTAATACTGTGAAATTGGGGAAATTATGACAATGCCTTTTTAGTGTAATAGCTTTTTGAAAAGGTCGCCTGAAAGTTCATTCTGTTTTGGTGGGATGAAGTGTTGGCTTGCCTGGTGACATCACCAGGTGGTAAATTAGTTAATAGACCAATTTTCCCTTCCCCACTCACAAGCCTAGCAAAATGCTTGCACAATAAATTGCTCTTTGCTAACCTATTTTTGTTTGTTTTCAATTGAAATGGTCAAAAACAATCATAGTAAGTTACTTAATTGTTACCCAGATATTATATGATATTCGATTAAAATGGCTGCATTGGACCTTTTAACATTCAATGTAAAATTAAATTGTTCTTGTGGCTTAATGAACATTTTCAAGTAATAAAAAAGTGATCTTTCAGCAATGTGAAATTAAAGTTGGCTGTTCAATACTGAACTGCACTTATTGAAGAACGGATGAAGAAAGTTAATTTGGGGTCAGCACTATACTGTAAAAGTTACATAAGTGTCTCTGCAGTGCTGTGGGGATGAGAAGTGGGGTGACTGGCGCCCCCATCTGGCCATGGTGCTGTCCAACCTGACCCACACTTTGGACCTGGACACACGTACCATCACCACCATGGGAGACACTCTGGGTGAGACATCAAAGGACACATTTGTGGGCCAGAAGTTTCAGGAGAAACTCTGGTCCTTAATCACATTACATGCATAGGATGTATGGAGGATGTTTGTTGCTGAACTCTTGTGCGCTGACAAGTAAAAGTCATCGAAATGTTCCCTATCATGAATATAAGATTAAGATTTATCATCATAGTATGTAATAGTTTGTCATCAACCATGACCATCATCATCATGAGAATTATGATGGTTATTAGGGCTGGGAATTGCTAGGGTCCTTAGGATATGGTCACGATACTTAGGTGCCGGTACAATATGTATAGCGATCCTCTTGGTACTATATGTATTGCGATTCAGTGGTGGTCAGTACTGTTTTTAAGCTTAGGCAGGGCGATTATTTATTCATTTTTATAAGTATGACTTATTTCTATTACAGAATAATTTGGATGACTGTCATTCTTATTCCATTCACCCAGCCTAATGTAACAACGATAGATTTAGGTTACTACATGATACTCTAATTTGCCCTATACCCATCATGAGGTTGATACAACCTAGCCTATGAATAGGGCAGTGCGATTGCATCATCTGTGGATCTATTATGGCGGTAAGCAAATTGAAGTGGATCTAGGGTGTAAGGTAGAGGTGAAATGATCCTTGACTAACCTCTCAAAGCACTTCATGATGACAGAAGTGAGTGCTACGATAGTCGTTTAGCTCAGCAACCTTAGCTTTCTTGGGAACAGGAACAATGGTGGCCATCTTGAAGCATGTGGGGACAGCAGACTGGGATAGGGAGAGATTGAATATGTCCGTAAACACTCCAGCCAGCTGGTCTGCGCATGCTCTGAGGGCGCGGCTAGGGATGCTTTCTGGGCCTGCAGCCTTGTGAGGGTTAACACGTGTCGTGTCTTTACTATCATTAAATTGAAGACTTATAGTTTTTATCAAAGATTCTCTGTAATTAGTATTACGCGATCAACTGATTAATCATGTAACTAATTAACTAGGATGTCGGGGCACCAAGGAAAAATATTCAGATTACAAAGTTATCATTTCCTAAAATAACTTTTCAGATATTTTATCTGATGAATTAGTCTTCGAATTAATGCATTATTTACTTTACCTCATGTTAGTCTCATTCCAAACGTCGTAAATTGTTGGTTATCTGCACGAACCCAGTCTTCACTATGATTCATCCATACATCAATTGTCTTAAATCATTTATTTATTACTAACTAAGTAATTCACAGAAATGCGTAAACAAACAAGGTAAATGTGGTTACAAGAAATGACAGGGGAATGTGCCCTAGTGGGCTAAACCGGCATCGCGACCTCTCTCGCTCTCTCTCTGTCTTGGTTAGAGGGGATAGTTCAAAGTGACATTCATTAATTTGTTATAGATGGATGTTTCGGCGGTTGTCGTTCCTCGCATTCAATGATACAGAATTCCTAGCTGCAGACTAGTAATTGATATCAAAGACTTGTTCTTATTCTGTCGGTATCGATAGTGTAAGAGTTTAACCACGTGGTATGGTTGAAATATTCAGCAATGATCGACAACCTTTGTTCTCTCCTTATGGAGAAAAACATGGTCTGGTGATAATTTCTCAATGTTGGGTTTTATTCGGAATTGCAGAAAAGGGCTGTCCCAGGACGCCTGACCCTAACTGGGCTCAGGGGCGGTCCCCTGATTTAGTTAACTCCAATTCCCTTTTTGAGTTTTCCTTCATTAAACAGTCCAAAATCACATTGTAAAATTGTGTAAACAATATCATACTCATTCATCTTATACAACAATTAGATGTAAACCTCATATCTGAGGCTATTATATAAACAGCGTTATGGTAATGTGGCCACACCGTCTCCCATGAGCTTCCCCAAGTTGTAACAAACGGACCAGTTCGTAGCTGGATTCTTCACCGATCTTCTATACTTTCTCCAGAACATGAAATTTGTTCCGACCTCGAGTTCTATGAGGTGGAATAAATTCCCCTGTTCTCTATGAACATTTACTCTCTCTATACTGTGTGTCCATGAGGAGATCCTCAGGAATTTACGATGTGTCTCTGACCACAGCAGCCTAGTTGAAGGAGGAAAGGGGGAGGCAGGGAGAGGGGGATGGGGCATGCCACACCCAAAGAGGGCAATGTCATGACACGCTTAAATGGCTTACTCAGGTCGGCCATTTAAAAGGAGAGCCCACAGTCCTTGGTAGCAGGCCTCGTCAGTGGCGCACTGTGTTATCCTCAAAGCGAGCGAAGAAGGTGTTTAGCTTGTCCGGAAGCAAGACGTTCGTGTCCAACGTGACTGGTTTTCCTTTTGTAGTCCGTGATTATCTGTAGACCCTGCCACATATGTCTTGTTTCTGAGCTGGTGAATTGCGACTCCACTTTGTCTCTATACTGATGTTTTGCCCGTTTGATTGCCTTACGTAGGGAATAACTACACTGTTTGTATTCAGCCATATTCCCAGTCACCTTGCCATGTTTAAATGCGATGGTTTGCACTTTCAGTTTTGCACAATTGCTGCCATCTATCCACAGATTCTGGTTAGAGTGGGTTTTAATAGGCACAGTGGGTACATGTATGTATGTATGTATGTGTGTATGTATGTATGTATGTATGTATGTATGTATGTATGTATGTATGTATGTATGTATGTATGTATGTATGTATGTATGTATGTATGTATGTATGTATGTATGTATGTATGTATGTATGTATGTATGTATGTATGTATGTATGTATGTATGTATGTATGTATGTATGTATGTATGTATGTATGTATGTATGTATGTATGTATGTATGTATGTATGTATGTATGTATGTATGTATGTATGTATGTATGTATGTATGTATGTATGTATGTATGTATGTATGTATGTATGTATGTATGTATGTATGTATGTATGTATGTATGTATGTATGTATGTATGTATGTATGTATGTATGTATGTATGTATGTATGTATGTATGTATGTATGTATGTATGTATGTATGTATGTATGTATGTATGTATGTATGTATGTATGTATGTATGTATGTATGTATGTATGTATGTATGTATGTATGTATGTATGTATGTATGTATGTATGTATGTATGTATGTATGTATGTATGTATGTATGTATGTATGTATGTATGTATGTATGTATGTATGTATGTATGTATGTATGTATGTATGTATGTATGTATGTATGTATGTATGTATGTATGTATGTATGTATGTATGTATGTATGTATGTATGTATGTATGTATGTATGTATGTATGTATGTATGTATGTATGTATGTATGTATGTATGTATGTATGTATGTATGTATGTATGTATGTATGTATGTATGTATGTATGTATGTATGTATGTATGTATGTATGTATGTATGTATGTATGTATGTATGTATGTATGTATGTATGTATGTATGTATGTATGTATGTATGTATGTATGTATGTATGTATGTATGTGTGTATGTATGTATGTATGTATGTATGTATGTATGTATGTATGTATGTGTGTGTGTGTGTGTGTGTGTCAATGTTATTCTCGGAGGCTACCCGGAACATATCCCAGTCTGTGTGATCAAAACAATCTTGAAGCGTGGATTCCGATTTGGTCAGACCAGCGTTGAATTGTCCTTAGCACGGGTACTTCCTGTTTTGAATTTCTGCCTCTAGGAAGGGAGGCGCAAAATGGAGTCGTGATCAGATTTTTCGAAGGGAGGGCGGGGGAGGGCCTTGTGGGCATCCCAGAAGTTGTACAAATTTCCTCGACTAACCTGTACCCCCACACATTGACTCTGTACCGGTACCCCCTGTATATAGCCTCATTATTGTTATGTTGTTACTTTTTATTTTATTTATTATTTTGTTAACTTTATTTCTTGAACTGCATTGTTGGTTATGGGCTTGTAATTAAGCATTTCACAGTAAGGTGAACACCTTACTACACCTGTTGTATTCCGTGCATGTGACAAATTAATATTTGATTTGAGACATTGGACTAATCAAGGTGACAGGCAGTGAGTGACACATTGAATATCGGCTTGCACACTCTTGCCTGCATCTAGGTGACCTAGGGTGTAATCATTAGTCCAAGCAGTTGCAAAAACACTGTTTTCCAACTAAAACAATAGTTTCTATTGGACAAATTCAGGGAGATCTCTTCCCGTTTCATTCAGTTTGCTTCCGATTTAAGAAACGTTTTGCAACAGAATCGGCTAAATGAATACACTGCTGATCATCCGCACACACAGTTCACTTTCATTGTAGCCACAGCATTACCACTTTGCTTGTGTATAATTCCTTGCATCTATGGGCTCTCCTCAACTTGTTCCTTCGCTTGTGGACAACAAACAACAAAACAGCTGTTTGTGATCCGCGACAAAAACCTCTTCAAACCATAGCCGATAACCGCTACACAGCCTACACTGTCACCATTTCAATGTTACAGTCAACAAACTGGAACTAACGCGTTTGTACACGGATTGGATTGTGGGTTTACAATCACGCAGTACACTGTACAGCTAGCAGTTACACCGGCAGGAGGTAGGACCAAGTCACTCACTATTATTTTGAGTCACAAGCATGACTCAAGTCACAAGGTCCGAGTCTCAAGTCGAGTCCCAAGTAGAACAGGTCAAGACTGGAGTCAAGTCCACGTCACCCATTCTAAGAGCCAATCAAGTTTTCAAGTTGAGTCTAAAAAAACAAATCTACACATGCTTGTTCAACTATACATCTTTGTCTATTTATTGAGGCTACCAGACAGCCGTTTTCATTTTGTCTACAACACATTTTGATTAACCTATGTAATTTTAAAACGGGGACCTTGTAGCAATCGTAATGGTCTGAAATCAGCAGACGGTAAGGCAGGTTGACGTGTAGTATTGGGGATCCAATGGTGAAAGCACCAAATTATACAAAATATACAAGTAGATTTACCAAATATACACGGGCAATAGCCCAAAAGAAATAGCCTCTGTATCAGGCTAAACCTGTCCTATCTAAACGGACACAGGTAGAGGGCTAAAATGTACAGACTCCCCTTGAGAAACCAAATCGAATCTGTCCAGCAGGAGCTCAAACAGGTAGGCCTACAATAACATAAGCACTTAGACCCCAGGACCATACAATTACCCAATTTGGCAATTGCAACCAATAAACTGGTTCTACAATGTAAAAGGCAGTTTCGACATCCATTGTTACATTGGTACATTAGTCTTAATGATGATTATTGATATTTCAACACCATGCATACATGGAACAATATTTTTCTATTATAGTGTGGAGTGTAGGCCACGTAGCCTATTTCTATACACACTGGGTAGCACGTCCTCCTATTACGTACAACAAAAATTATAGAAACATACAGTGCATTCAGAAATTTTTCAGACCCCTTCACTTTTTCAACATTTTGTTAACTTCTTGACGCTACCCATCCCTGTCGCGGGATCATTTGTCAGCAACCGCTGAATAGCATAGCGCAACAGTCAAATAATATTACTAAAAAATATTAATATTCATGAAATCACAAGTGCAATATTGCAAAACACAGTTTAGCCTTTTGTTAATCCACCTGTCATCTCAGATTTTGAAATTATGCTTTACAGCGAAAGCAATCCAAGCGTTTGTAAATTTATCGATAGCCTAGCATAGCATTATATACACTTAGCATCAGGAAGCTTGGTCACAAAAATCAGAAAAGCAATCAAATTAACCGTTTACCTTTGATGCTCTTAGGATGTTTTCACTCACGAGACTCCCAGTTACACAACAAATGTTCCTTTTGTTCCATAAAGATTATTTTTATACCCAAAATACCTCCGTTCGTTTGTTTGTCGCGTTATGTTCACAAATCCACAGGAAAGAGCGGTCACGACAACGCAGACGGAAATTCCAAATAGTCTTCATAATGTCCACAGAAACATGTCAAATGTTTTTTATAATCATTCCTCGGGTTGTTTTTAAAATATATATTCTATAATATTTCAACCAAGTGTGTAGATTTTTCTATAACAGCGGGAGGAACAATGGCAGCTTTACTCTGTAGCGCAAAAACTCACTCTGAGAGCCCCCACCTATCCACTTACGCAATGTGATATTTCACGCTAATTTTTTCAAAATAAAAGCCTGAAACTTTGTCTAAAGACTGACGCCTTAGGGAAGCCAGAGAAAAAGGAATCGGGTTGATATCCCTTTTTAAATGGAGGAGACATGCATAGGAACAGAAGTGTTTCAAAATAAGAGGCACTTCCTGATTGGATTTTCCTCTGGGTTTCAACGGGAATATCAATTTTGTGATAATCACAGACAATATTTTGACAGTTTTGGAAACTTTAAGAGTGTTTTCTATTCTAATCTGTCAATTATATGCATATTCTAGCATCTGGTCCTGAGAAATAGGCCGTTTACTTTGGGAACATTATTTTTCCAAACATAAAAATAGTGCCCCCTAGCTTCAAGTTACAGCCTTACCCTAAAATGTATTCAATAAATGTTTTCCCTCATCTATCTACACACAATAACCCATAATGACAAAGCGAAACAGGTTTTTAGACATTTTTGCACATGTATTAAAACTAACAAACTACCTTCTTTTGGGGAGGCAGGCCAGTAAATGAAAGCTTGCTGAATCGAATCGCTGAGCTGAAAAGTACAAATATGTCGTTCTACCTCTGAACAAGGCAGGTAACCCACTGTTCCCCCAGAAAGGCCGTCAATTGTAAATAAAAATGTGTTCTTAACTGACTTGCCTAGTTAAATCAATTTAAAAAAACACAATTTAAGTCGGAAGTTTACATTAACCTTAGCCAAATCCATTAAACTCAGTTTTTCACAATTCCTGAGATTTAATGCTAGTAATAATTCCCTGTTTTAGGTCAGTTAAGATCACCACTTTATTTTAAGAATGTGAAATGTCAGAATAATAGTGGAGAGTGATTTATTTCAGCTTTTATTTATTTCATCACATTCCCAGTGGGTCAGAAGTTTACATGCACTCAATTAGTATTTGGTTGCATTGCCTTTAAATTGTTTAACTTGGGTCAAACATTTCGGGTAGCCTTCCACAAGCTTCCCACAATAAGTTGGGTGAATTTTGGCCCATTCCTCCTAACAAATCTGGTGTAACTGAGTCAGGATTGTAGGCCTCCTTGCTCGCACACACTTTTTCAGTTCTGCCCACAAATTTTCTATAGGATTGAGGTCAGGGTATGTGATGGCCACTCCAATACCTTGACTTTGTTGTCCTTAAGCCATTTGCCACAACTTTGGAAGTATGCTTGGGGTCATCGTCCATTTGGAAGACCCATTTGCGACCAGGCTTTAACCTCCTGACTGATGTCTTGATGTTGCTTCAATATATCTACATAATTTTCTTTCCTCATGATGCCATTGATTTTGTGAAGTACACCAGTCCCTCCTGCAGCAAAGCACCTCCCCACAACATGATGCTGCCACCCCCAAGCTTCACAGTTGGGATGGTGTTCTTCGGCTTGCAAGTCTCCCCCTTTTTCCTCCAAACAGTTATATTTTTGTTTCATCAGACCAGAGGACATTTCTCCAAAAAGTACGCGTTTGTCCCGATGTGCAGTTGCAAACAGTAGTCTGACTTTTTTTATTGTGATTTTTAAGCAGTGGCTTCTTCCTTGCTGAGCGGCCTTTCAGGTTATGTCGCCATATAGGACTCGTTTTACTGTGGATATTGATACTTTTGTACCTGTTTCCTCCAGCATATTCACAAGGTCCTATGCAGTTTTTCTGGGATTGATTTGCACTTTTCGCTCCACAATATGTTAATCTCTAGGAGACAGAACGCATCTCTTTCCTGAGCGGTATTTTTCTGGAAAATTAAGAAGAATGAGACCTTTCTGTCAGTGGATTGTAGAATCGTGCAGTGCTGGTTTTCGCGCCTGACCGATTGCAGGCCCTTCATTGTTTTTCCTTTCTATTGAATACGCTGTTGTCCAGTTGAAATACTATCGATTATTTAGACAATTGACAACCTGAGGATTAATTCTAAACATCGTTTGACATGTTTTGACAAACTTTACCAGTACTATTAGGATGTATTCGTCTGCATGTTTTGACCGCTTTTGAGCCAGTGGATTACTGAACAAAATGCACCAACAAAACTGAGTATTTGGGATATAAAGAGGGACTTCATCGAACAAAACAAACATTTATTGTGTAGCTGGGAATCTTGTGACTGCAACCATATGAAGATCTTCAAAGGCAAGTGATTCATTTTATCGCTCTTTCTGACTTGTAATTCCTTTACTTGGTTGTAAAATGTTTGTATACTTTTGTAAGCGGGGCGCTGTCCTCAGATAATCACATGGTATACTTTCGCTGTAAAGCCTTTTTGAAATCTGACAAAGCGGCTGGTTTAACAAGAAGTTCATCTTTAAGCCGATGTATAACACTTGTATTGTTTATGAATGTTTATTATGACTATTTCTGTGTTTTGAATTTGGCGCTCTGCAATTTCACCGGATGTTGTCGAGGTGGGTTACTAGCGGAACGGCTGCGCCAGAAAGGTTGACAAGAAATTTGTGGAGTGGTTGAAACACTTAGGTTGGAGTCATTAAAACTTGTTTATGTAAACTTCTGACTTCAACTGTAAGTATTCAGATCCTTTGCTATGAGACTTGAAATTCAGTTTGGGTGCATCGTGTTTCATTGATCTTCCTTGATGTTTCTACAACTTGATTGGAATCCACCTATTTTGGAAAGGCACACACCTTTCTAAATAAGGTCACACAGTTGACAGTGCATGTCAGAGCAAAAACTAAGCCATGAGGTTGAAGGAATTGTCCGTAGAGGTCCGAGACAGGATTGTGTCGAGGTACAGATCTGGGGAAGGGTACCAAAAAATGTCTGCATCATTGATGGTCCCCAGGAAAACACAGTGGCCTCCATTCTTAAATGGAAGAAGTTTGGAACCAACAAGACTCTTCCTAGAGCTGGCAGCCCGGCCAAACTGAGCAATCGGGGGAGAAGGGCCTTGGTCAGGGAGGTGAACAAGAACCTGATGATCACTCTGACACAAGCTCCAGAGCTCCACAAAGGAAATGGGAGAACCTTTCAGAAGGACAACCATCTCTGCAGCACTCCACCAATCAGGCCTTTATGGTAGAGTGGTCAGACGGAATCCACTCCTCAGTAAAAGGCACATGACAGACCGCTTGGAGTTTGCCAAAAGGCACTTAAAGGACTCTAAGACCATGAGAATATTCTCTGGTCTGATGAAACCAAGGTTGAACTCTTTGCCCTGAATGCCAAGTGTTATGTCTGGAGGAAACCTGGCACCATCCCTACGGGGAAGCATGGTGGTGGCAGCATCATGCTGTGGGGATGTTTTTCAGCAGAAGGGACTGGGAGACTATTCAAGATCGAGGGAAAGATGAACGGAGCAAAGTACAGAGATCCTTAATGAACACCTGCTCCAGAGTGTTCTGGACCTCAGACTGGGACGAAGGTTTGCCTTCCAACGGGACAACAACCCTAAGCACACAGCCAAAACAACGCAGGAGTGGTTTCTGTGTCCTTGAGTGGCCCAGACAGAGCCTGGACTTGAAACCGATGGAGAATCTCTGGAGAGACCTGAAAATAGCTGTGCAGTGACTCTCCCCATCCAACCTGACAGAGCTTGAAAGGATCTGCAGAGAAGAATGGGAGAAACTGCCCAAATACTGGTATGCCAAGCTTGTAGCGTCATACCCTAAGAAGACTCAAGGCTAATCACTGCAAAAAGTGCTTCAACAAAGTACTGAGTAGAAGATCTGAATACATACAATGGGGCAAAAAAGTATTTAGTCAGCCACCAATTGTGCAAGTTCTCACACTTAAAAATATGAGAGAGGCCTGTAATTTTCATCATAGGTACACTTCAACTATGACAGACAAAATGAGAAAGAAAATCCAGAAAAATCACATTGTAGGATTTCTAATTAATTTATTTGCAAATTATGGTGGAAAATAAGTATTTGGTCAATAACTAAAGTTTATCTCAATACTTTGTTATATAACCTTTGTTGGAAATGAGAGGTTAAACGTTTTCTGTAAGTCTTCACAAGGTTTTCACACACTGTTGCTGGTATTTTGGCCCATTCCTCCATGCAGATCTCCTCTAGAGCAATGATGTTTTGGTGCTGTTGCTGGGCAACACAGACTTTCAACTCCCTCCAAAGATTTTCTATGGTGTTGAGATCTGGAGACTGGCTTGTCCACTCCAGGACCTTGAAATGCTTCTTACGAGATGAGGTGAGATCTTGCGTGGAGCCCCAGATCGAGGGAGATTATCAGAGGTCTTGTATGTCTTCCATTTCCTAATAATTGCTCCCACAGTTGATTTCTTCAAACCAAGTTGCTTACCTATTGCAGATGCAGTCTTCCCAGCCTGGTGCAGGTCTACAATTTTGTTTCTGGTGTCCTTTGACAGCTCTTTGGTCTTGGCCATAGTGGAGTTTGAAGTGTGACTGTTTGAGGTTGTGGACAGGTGTCTTTTATACGGATAACAAGTTCAAACAGGTGCCACTAATACAGGTAACAAGTGGAGGACAGAGGAGCCTCTTAAAGAAGTTGTTACAGGTCTGTGAGAGCCAGAAATCTTGCTTGTTTGTAGGTGACCAAATACTTATTTTCCACCATAATTTTCAAATAAATTCATTAAAAATCCTACAATGTGATTATCTGGAATTGTTTTTTTTTGTCATAGTTGAAGTGTACCTATGATGAAAATTACAGGCCTCATCTTTTTAAGTGGGTGAACTTGCGCAATTGGTGGCTGACTAAATACTTTTTTCCCCCCACTGTATGTAAATATATTTAAATTAGCAAAAAAATGTTTTTGCTCTGTCGTTATGGGGTATTCTATGTAGATTGAAGGGGGAAAAAATATTTACATATATTTGAGAATAATACTGGAAAATGTGGAAGAAGTGAAAGCTTCTGAATACTTTCCGAATGCACTGTAGGACACAGACACAAGGAACTCTGACATAACACAGAAAATATGAACAATACATTGAATCAAATGAACAGAACTTCTACCTCATGAGTCTTGCTAACATTCATGTGCACTATAAACATTGCGTCCACTCATAGCAGGCTAATAAATGCTAAATGAAAATATATCGTATGCCTATTAAACATGAAACAAATGTCTACGTGTTGCAATAAACTGTATGGGGATCTAACGATGAAATGCTCCAGAAGACGTCATAATTTCTGTGTACCTATGGAAGGGGGTGAGAACCATGAGCCTCCTAGGTTTTGTATTGATATCAATGTACCCATAGAACTGAAAATCGCTGTTCTCCGGCTACACCATGGTGCTTCAATAGAGGGTGCTGTTGAGGCTACTGTAGACCTTCATTGCAAAACAGTTTTTTTTTTATCCGTTATTTGGTGACGTGAATATACTTTTGTATATATGTGTATGTGGACAAATTAATGGATTTGGCTATTATATAAAATCGAGTACACAGCCATGCAATCTCCATAGACAAACATTGGCAGTAGAATGGCCTTACTGAAGTGACTTTCAACATGGTACCACCTTTCCAACAAGCCAGTTTGTCAAATTTCTGCCCTGCTAGAGCTGCTCCGGTCAACTGTAAGTGCTGTTATTGTGAGGTGGAAATGTCTAGGAACAACAACAACTCAGCTGCGAAGTGGTAGGCCAGACAAGCTCAAAGACCGGGACCGCCGAGTGCTGAAGCGCGTAACGCGTAAAAATCGCCTGTCCTCGGTTGCAACATTCACAGCCGAGTTCCAAACTGTCTCTGGAAGCAACGTCAGCACCAGAACTGTTCATCGGGAGCTTCAAGCAATGGGTTTCCATGACCGAGCAGCCGCAGACAAGCATAAGTTAACCATGTGCAATGCCAAACGTCGGATGGAGTGGTGTAAAGCTCGCCATCATTGGGGACTTGAGCAGTGGAAATGCGTTCTCGGAATGGATGAATCACACTTCATCTGGCAGTCTGACAGACAAATCTGGGTTTGGTGGATGCTAGGAGAACACTACCTGCCCAATGCATAGTGCCAACTGTAAAGGGGGAGGGATAATGTTCTGGGGCTGTTTTTTCCATGGTTCGGGCTAGGCCCCTTAGTTCCAGTGAAGGGAAATCCTAACACTACAGCATACAATGATATTCTGAACTTTGTAGTAACAGTTTGGGCAAGGCCCCTTCCTGTTTCATCATGATAATGCCCCTGTGCACAAAGCGATGTCTAACCCCATCAAACACCTTTGCTATGATTTGGAACGCTGACTGCGAGCCAGGCCTAATTGGCCAACATCAGTGCCCGGCCGCACTAATGAACTTGTAGCTGAATTGAAGCAAGTCCCCGCAGCAATGTTCCAACATCTAGTGGAAAGCCTTCACAGTGGGAGGCTGTTAGAGCAGCAAATGAGTGACCGACTCCATGATTTTGGAATGAGATGTTCGACGAGCAGCTGTCCACATACTTTTGGTAGTGTAGTGAATTGAATAACTTTTTAATGTTTCACTTTTTATTTCTCTGAAATTCACTGAGTAGAATGGTCCTCTCCTTCCTCTTCTGAGGAGCCTCCATTGTTGCCATTTGATTTTGTGATTTGATGTTCCAAACATATTGCTCACTATATGTCTGCTGCAGAGACTAGCCATAATAAACTGGTTTTGATCAGTCATGAAAATAAAACGTGCTGAAAACATGTTGGCGCGCTATAATTTTTTTGTAAAGATGGAGACCAAGTTATAGGATGAAAAATACCAGCGTATTGACGCGGATACATCCGACTAGCGCTAGCTAATGCAAACAGTTTACAAATCAATACTTGGAGTCAAAGTATCTATATGATATTGGTCAAAGTAATATTGCGATATGTAACCATTGTTTTTTTTCCCCACCCATCACTAATGGTTATGATGTTGATGACAAACTATATATTATGATAATAAATGCAATATTACTACCTGCTGCAATCCTGACCGAAAACAGTCAGAACAAAGTTCTGTGATATTCATAAATTGAGTTGAATTTGAGGTACAGTCAAGCTCTTTTCAACAGTCGATTGACGTGTGTTACAGCTTCCAAGGGGCTCACCGATGCGGCCCACTTCTGTTACCTGATGGCCCAGGTTGGTTTGGGGGTGTTCACCAAAAAGAGCACCAAGATGGTTCTAATCGGCTCAAACCACAGGTTAGACATCTGCTGCTCTGTCCCTTTCTCACTTGTTGGCCGTTGTGGAAATGTCTTGCCTACTACTTAAACTGATTACTCTGTAGTAATCAGACTACATACTACATATTGCGTTGATTCCCGCCATTCGTTAATTTGGGAATAGCGCGTCCCCCTCAGCTGATTATCAGCTGTTGTCAAACACATTTGAGGCTCGAAAGACTATTCTCTTCCTCAATGGTACACAGCGAATTCTACTAGATGAATAGCTGAAATGAGTATGACATCCTGGCATTTAACACATACAACATTTTTGACATTTCACAATGTAAAACAATCTTTTTTCACATACCCAAAATGCCTATTATTTAGAATGCAGGTATGGATATTTGGACACGGACAGTCAGTTTTCTCACTCTCTCACACACCTCTGTTTTTGCTGCCACACTGGAACAAACTCACAGGCATATAATATCTTACATAGGAATATGAACTTTCATGCATATGGCATACAAAGGCTTTAATGACCTCTTTCTTGCTAGTCTGTCGTTCTTCCAGTTTGCGTCTAACGAAGCGATCCAGAGGACGGAGGCATATGAGTATGCCCAGTCTCTGGGTTCCCAGCCCTGCTCCCTGCCCAACTTCCAGGTGAGTACACACACATATCTGAACTTGAGCACACGCCATAGACATACCTCCTGATCTTATAGAAATGGACTGAATGGTCATCTAGAGATGCTGTATAGCATGGCAGTAGCTGCATAGAAATGTCTTCTAGTCATTCTATTTCTGCCGTCTGATCCCTGTTCTCTCCGAATTTAAGTAAAACCCTGACGTGAAAGGCTGAAACACATTGGTTTTATCATTAAATAAACATTTTGATCAACTTCCACTGCCCTCAAAGAGATGCTGAATTTCCTCTTCACTCCTAATGTAAGTGAATGTGCCTGGCCTCTGTGCGATGAAATCAGCTATCATGACCTTTGACCTTTCTTCCGACTCCCTCTAGGTGTTCAAGCTGATCTATGCGTGTCGCCTGGCCGAGGCTGGGCTGTGTGCTCAGGCCTTCCATTACTGTGAGGTTATCTCCAGGAGCGTGCTCATGCAGCCGTCCTACCACTCTCCTGTGTTCACCAGTCAGCTGATGCAGGTAGACACACACACATGTGCGCGCACACACACCCACATATAATCGCTCTCACAACACGCACACAAGGGCACTGTCAACACACGTACTTACTCACTCATACTTGCATACAAATACAAACGCGCTTGCACACACTCATTCATACACGCAGTCTCTCTCACTCACTCTCACAAACCTATCTCTTAGGTGTTGATTGTTACTATGTGTGAGAATTTTGAATGTCTGGTCTGCTGTTAATTGTAGATGTCTGAGAAGATGCGATTCTTCGATCCACAACTGAAGGAGAAGGCAGATCAGGAGCTCTTCAACGAGCCAGAGTGGCTGATTAATCTGAGACAGCTGGATGGACAGATGAGGGTGTGTGTTTTATTAATGTGTATGAGAAGCCTATTCATGTTGTTGTAGGTGTGTCTAACTGACTGGGCTGTTATTCTTTTCCCCCATAGACTGGAGTGATTGCATACAATGCAGACAGGGATACTCCTCAGCAGTATGACTGCAGCACCCCCAATTCTGAGTTAGACCAGACCAGCCCACCTGAGCCATATGCCCAGCCTCTGGACATGGTTGACCACACCTCTGACAACCCTCTGATGACCTCACTCATGCCCGGACCACCTCAGCAAGGGGTGCAGCTGATGCCTCCAGGTGAGCAACAAGCCCACCTTGTAACACGATAGGTGTATGTGTGTTGACTCCTAATTGCAATGACCAATGTCCCATAGCAATTCACAAATATAAGCAGCCACCACTAAACACACAAACCTTCTCCTCCCATCTAGCTCCCCCAACTATCCTCCAGGACGGAATGGTCTCCCAGCCGCCACACCCCAACGAGGGGGTCCAGTTCTACCCAGTACCCCCCAGTCTCCCTGGACCACCTGGCCAGATCCCTTTATCAGGGTTCCCTCCCCAAGGCTCTGGCTTTGTACAACCTTACCAACCCCAGCAGCCCCAACTGGACAAAAGGGACATGTTTCCTGGAGCCCAGCACCAGCAGATGGCGCCACCACAGCATCAGCAACAGATGTTGCCCCCGCAAATGC
Source organism: Oncorhynchus keta (assembly GCF_023373465.1). NCBI lineage: Eukaryota > Metazoa > Chordata > Actinopteri > Salmoniformes > Salmonidae > Oncorhynchus > Oncorhynchus keta. The sequence continues at coordinate 600,834 of NW_026277222.1, read as the reverse complement.
AGCAGCCACAAAAGATGCCCTCTGACAATTATCAGCCGACGGGTCCACAGGAACTACAGCCTCCTCCCATGTCCACCTCTCCACAGAGGAACACCTTCACGCCTCAGATGGACTTCTATGACCAAATGGCTCACATGGTGTGTGTGTTCGTGCATTCAGCCTTGTTAGAATAGTTTGAGGAGATGTGCTGATACCACTAACTCTTGTCTTGTTTGCACAGGGCCCAGGAAGAAGATCTAGGACTACTTCACAGTCCTCAATGCAAATGGTAGGGTGTGTGTCAGATCACTGTTACCTTTGGCAGTGTGTGTGCATGTGTTTGTCTGACTGGCTCTGTTTTGTCTGCAGCAGCCTCCAGGTCGCCGCTCCCGCACCATGTCGGAATCTTCCACACACTCTGGAGGACGAGAGAGGAGCAACTCGGCAGCCAAGCAGTCCTCTCCGCCTCCACCCTCCATCCCTGAGCAGGCCAAGAAGGACTCACCTAAAAAGGTTATACAGACACACACACTACGTATTGTGTCCCTTTCACACACAATCCCACACACACCGCAGTTACTTTTTATTATTACCCCAATGGCCTTGTGGTTAGTGTCCATCCTGAGATTGGAATGTTGTGAGTTCAGCATTAAGGAGATAGATTGTGGTTTAGGCCCTGTGATAGACTAGTGTCCTGTCCAGGGGGTGTACTTGTACACCAAGCTTCCTCACGCTGCAGAAACAGGAGATAGGGCAGGAGTCTATGTGTCGTTCCGGCTGGTATAAGCCAAGTCTCATGCAAGGCTACTTACTTACTTAAAACTACTATTACTTTGAATTTTGTAGCTATCAATTGTCCCGTTAGCAATCGCCCAGAATAGCTCTTTTATTATATAGGCTACTTATAGTAATTATTGATATCAGCAAAATGTCTTTGATTAGTGGTTGGTTCAGTTGGTGTCGGTTATTTTCGATTTATCATTTCAGCTCTTACACACACACACACACACACACACACACACACACACACACACACACACACACACACACACACACACACACACACACACATAATTGTATATGTATATGTATATGTATATATGTATATGTGTATATGTATATGTGTATGTATATGTATATGTATATGTATATGTGTATGTGTATATATATATATATATATGTATGTATGTGTGTAACCATTTCTGATTTTATTTTTCTCTCTCTCTCTCAGGGAGGGGGGGTGGGGGTGGCGGTGGCGGTTGGCTCAACTGGCTCTATAGGAAGGGGAAGAATGAAGCCCACCTTCCGGATGACAAAAACAAATCTGTAAGTCAACTCTGACACACCTTGTTTTCCAGTCATACTTGTACATACTCTTCCTTACTACTCTACTGAGTCCTGTCTGTAAAAGCTCACAGTTTATACATGGCAGTGTGGTCTGTGTGTGTGTGTGTGTGTGTGTGTGTGTGTGTGTGTGTGTGTGTATGTGTTTGTGTATTGGAGCTTATGAGTATCTTCAGTTGACTGGTCTGTTCTGTCAGATTGTCTGGGACGAGAAGAAACAGAAATGGGTCAACTTGGATGAGCCAGAGGAGGAGGTTAGTTTTTTGTGTGCGTGCGTTCCAGCCATTATGATTAGCATGCCTATATGCATTGTTGTTTTTATTAGTCCTCATTAGGGATGTTAACGGTTATCTGTTAATCGGTAGCTGGCAAAACTTAATTCGACCGGTCATGCTTATCGGTCTATAGGTTAATTTGCGTAAATTAATGGTTTAAATTGCAGCGTGTATTTTCTGTTAGTCTTCATGTATCTTATTTATCATACACGTACAGCCACAGAGCCTAGTTTGAAGAGAAGAATAGCATATCTCCTGTCAGACAGCTCAACAGCAGCTCCTCAAAAAGCTGGTACTGGAGTGAAATGTATGCATTTAAAAGCCCAGTCACTGTGCAACAAATAACAATTCGAAATGCAATCACATGTTAAACTTTGCTATGTGAGTTTGAGGCAGTATAGTTGTTTGAAACCTATTTTACTTTACTTCAAATAATGAAGCATGTCTTACCTTGCTTCAAAGTAGCCTAGCCAAAATCCATCAATCAAAAAGTTAGACTTCTACATGCCAATGGCACAATCCTGGTTGTATTAGCAACTCGACCTAGTTGTTGCATCTTTAGAATCCAGCTCTTTCTAAGTTTCTAACAGATTTTCATCTCTGTCACATACGGAACCGCTCGCATTAGGTGCTCTGTTTAGAACAGTGTTTTCCCACAAATTGCATTTTGGTAAATGTTTGAAATTGTTTTATTAGCTGCTTCATTACAGGAGTCGCATGTTGAATAATAGGCTATATAGCCTTTTGACTGGAAGACGATAGGCGTGCTATTGTTGCATGCTTCCATTATGCTCTTAATGAAAAACGTCCGCATGCATAGTATTTTCTGTTGATCACATCAAATTACTGTTTGGAAAAAATGTAACCGTTTGTTGACCGTTTAATGAGGGTCTGTTAATCGGCAGCAACATTTCCCAAAATGTACATTCTTAGTCCTCATAATAAGAGGTTTATATTAATATCCTAGCACGTGTATGACCATCTGTATTTATACAGTATTTTGGTTTATCATACTAACACAGCGATATCTTTGATCCTAATAATAAAGTATTGATTTGTGTCTGTGTAACCAGTACAAGCCCCCTCCTCCTCCTCCCTCGGGCTTCCCTAAGATGCTGGGACCCGTACCGGGACAAGGGGGTCCTGGAGGTCCCCCTACTGGTGGGCCGCCTGTCAACATGTTCTCCAGGAGAGCAGGTGAGATTTACACATGTTGGCATAATGTAAGCAGCCCCTCATTGTGGGTTTTTAGCTGATACAGGTTTTAGATTCAATGCAGTGCTGCAAAACTCTTGCAGCTACATTTCACTTGTGCTGCTGCTCACATGACCAGTGTATCAGGTTTCATTGACTGCTATGGGAGCGCATCACTCCCTGCTCACACTTGGCAACTAGGATATTGTCTGAAGGGAGTATGCTTTGAATTAGCCAGGTGTGTTTGTCACACTCCCAGTTTTAGCAAGTCCTGCATGGCTTGTGAGCATTGTAGAGGGGAAATAGAGGCAGGTGCATGATCCTGGCTTTCGGGAATGTGAAGGAAAATAATGATACATGTCACATTGCACTTGAAACCGCTGCAAACCTCTAGGAATCACACCAATAGTGCTTGTCATTTTGGCACGTCAGATTTTCTGGGGATTTTTTTAGCAGATAAAAAAATATATATATGTTCTCACCCATCTCAGGTACAAAGAGCCGCTACGTGGATGTCCTGAACCCAGGTGGACCCCGTGCCAAGCCCGGTGGATCGGCACCTGCCCCGTCAGACTTCTTTGCCCCGTTGGCTCCCATGCCCATGCCAGCCAACCTGTTTGTGCCCGGGGCAGGTATGCTAACCTTTTGATTAAATATATCAATGTACTCTAGCGATGGTCATCATAGGTCTTTGAGTGTGACTGGGTTGGGAATATTAGTTTGTTTGCGTGTTGTTTTGATACCGGTGTGTGAGTGTACAGTATTTGTATTGTAATGTGTTCTCTCCTGTCTGGCTCCAGAGGAACAGCAGCCCATGGTGGGTAATGTCCCAGAGACGGGAGGGAACCAGGAACAGAGCGACCCTAACCCCAGTGCTGTGCCACAGGTACCATATTACACTCCCAGTGATGTTTATAGTTGTGTATAATAGATTTCACACCATAAGACCATCAGATTAGACACACCAATTCAATATCTGCCGAACTGAATTAAGATGTTTGATCTGTCCAGATGTTCAACCCAACATTGTTACCGCCCGGTCCAGTGGGGCCCCCTATTACCGCTGGGTCCCCGTCAGGAGAGGTAGAAGCACCTCGATCCTCCTAGAGGACTGTAGTACCCCTGCTACTCTATCATAAACCCTCATGCCCCCATTGAAACAAATTACCTTCCACTTTTAACAGTCATCTAGCTTGGTTGAGTGATGGTTGGTACGTGTGTGTTTGTTTTGTGGGAGCATGTTTCAACTTCCAGCCTTTATTTTCCTGTGTGGGCCTCATAACCATGCTAACACCTGGGCAGGATGACACGTAAAAGACTCACATTTTCTAATAATGGATCCTCTCCCTAAGATTGTGTATCTTAACATCAGAAATAAATCCTTATTGTCGATATTTTGATTTAAATCTGCTTTTGTGGAGATTATATTAAACTGGGAGTGGGTGCAGTTCTTGATCTAATCCATGCACGGGATGATGAAATAATTCTGTGGTTTTCTGTTTATTTCCCTCCCCTGCCATCTTTAGCTGTCGCGTTCTAGCTCAATGAGTTCTTTATCACTTGAATTGAGTCCGCATATAAACCAGGTACCTCTAGCTGGGCCTCAATCGCCCCCCACCACCACCCTCACCACAGCCCCCACCTCCACCCTCACCACAGCCCCCACCTCACTGCCTTGCTGCTTAACATTCCATCAGCTGTATCCCCCTGGCTGTCTCAAGCACCACTCTCACCCACTAGCATGCTAGCTAACTTTCAACCGATTGGAGGTAATCAACATCCCTCAGATTGGAGGAGAATGCAGCCAATTAGAGCTGTTCTGATGGTGTCTCTGACTCAATTTTGAAATGTTAAGATACTACACTGAACAAAAATATAAACGCAACATGTAAAGTGTTGGTTCCATGTTTTATGAGCTGAAGGATCCCAGAAACGTTCCATATGCACAAAAAGCTTATTTCTCTCAAAAGGTGTACACATCCCTGTTAGTGAGCATTTCTCTTTATCTAAGATAATCCATCCACCTAACACACATATGTCAGAGTCAAGGCCCGCGGGCCACATCCGGCCCGCGAGAAGGTTTTTACTGGGATGATCTTGATTTATTATTAGAACTGGCCCGCAGACCGCAGCAAGCCGGCAGCCCGCAGATCTTTTACACGCACCAATACTACATTTCCCACAATGCAACGGTGACGCACCGAGCAGTAGGCTGCTTCATTTCAATATTTATTGGCACAGCAGTTGTCAGCATCACAGTAAAATTAACTTTCAGATACCCATCAAAAATGGCAAAACGGAAGGTGGACACTGAGAACCGGGGTTTCAAACAAGGTGGGAGTCGGAGTATTTGTTCACGGAGGTAGCTGGAAAACCTGTGTGTCTTCTGTGTGGAGAAAGTGTGGCGGTACTGAAAGAGTATAATCTGAGACGACATTATGAAACGAAACACGCGGACAAAAACAAGAATATGGACATGGAACAAAGGCTACAAAAGGCAGAGGAATTAAAACGAGGCCTCAAATCTCGACAGGCTCTGTTCAAAAAAGCCAAATCACAAGGCCAGGCTGCTGTCAAGGCCAGTTTTATTTTGGCAGAAGAGATCGCTAAATCACCCCGGCCATTTACGGAGGGGATTTCATCAAAAACTGCATGATTAAAGTTTGTGACGAAGTTTGCCCAGAAAAAAGGCAACTCTTTTTAAATGTGAGTCTGAGCAGAAACACCATTGCCGAGAGAGTAGACCAGTTGTCCATCAATCTAAAAGAGCAGCTTGTGAAAAAGGGAAAAGATTTCATTGCATATTCCTTGGCTGTGGATGAGAGCACCGACATTTCTGACATTGCCCAGTTGTCAATTTTCATCCGCGGAGTGGACTCCAGCCTAAGCGTGACAGAGGAGTTTTTGGCTTTACGTCCTATGCATGGCACAACTACGGGGCATGATTTGTATGAAGAGGTGTCAAGATGTGTAAATGAGATGGAGCTGCCTTTGGGAAAAACTCGTGGGTTTGACAACCACGGAGCACCTGCGATGTGTGGACACAGGAGCGGACTGGTGGCGAAGATACGGGAAAAGATGCAAGAGGAAAACGCGACAGGTGAGCTGACAGCTTATCATTGTATCATACACCAGGAAGCGTTGTGCGGTAAAGCCTTGAAAATGGAGCATGTAATGAGCATCATCACGCGCACAGTTAACTTTATCAGAGCCAAAGGTTTGAATCACCGCCAGTTCAAGGCATTTCTGACGGAGTTAGAAACGGAGCATGGTGATTTGCCTTATCACACAGAGGTGCGATGGCTAAGCCAGGGAAAGGTGCTTCAAAGATGTTTCGCAGATTTGTCTGTTCTGGACAGCAAAGGGAAAGACAACACAACTCCGAGACGAAATGTTTCTGTGTGAAATGGCTTTTCTGTGTGACATTACGAGTCATCTGAATGCAATGAACTTGCAGCTGCAGGGTCGGGATGTCTCTGATATGTACAGTACAGTGAAGGCATTTAAAACCAAACTGACTCTGTGGGAGACGCAGATGCGGAAAGAAAATTTGAGCCACTTTCCCAGCTGCCAGACCATGAAAGAGAAGCTCTCTACCAGTGCGTTCCCGAGCGCACAGTTGGCTGATAAAATAGGTATGCTTGCCGCTGACTTTCGTTTGCTGACTTTGAAGCACAAAAAAGCAGGTTGGAACTGCTCGGTAACCCATTTGCTGTTGACGTGGAAGCTCACCACCAAACCTCCAAATGGAGTTGATTGACCTCCAATGCAATGATGCACTGAGGGCAAAATATGCGGCAGTGGGTGCTGCGGAGTTCGCCCGTTTCCTCCCGACACAATGCCCCAGCTGCGCATCCAGGCTGCTCAAACGTTGTCTATGTTTGGCAGCACATACCTGTGTGAACAACTGTTTTCTTTGATGAACTTGAACAAAACATCACACAGAAGTCGACTTACTGCTGAACACCTCCACTCAATTCTGAGGATTTCCTCAGCTCAGAGCCTTACCCGAACATTGATGAACTTGTGGAAAAGATGGGACACCACCAAGTATCACCCTCAACCTCAAACAAGTGAACATTACTGTGCAATCACATATTTAGAGTTTTTACTCAGTTCAAGTTTAAAAGTTAAAGTTTAATATTTGTTTTCACTGCATGTTACTTCTCCTTAAACAAAGTGTTGTTTTTTTGATTAATAGATTTTTTGCACTTTATTTTATTGTATTTCAATCCAATTATATTTTAAAAATATTTCAGTTGAGTGGATGATAGAAAATTGCTATTATTGTTTTTTTCTTTGAAGTAAATTTAGCCCACTTTTGCTAAAATAGAAAATATAGGCTACTGATGGTGCCTTGAATACCGGTTTCTTTCATTTAATGTTCATGTTATGGGGATTTTTATATAAAGGAAATTTGTCTTTTGTGTCTGTTGAAAATTAAAGATTACTGACAGAGCCATAAGAAAATATTGCTTTATTTATCTGATCATATTGGAATATATTTGTTAGGTTTTCAGTAGGTTCAATTAGGTTCACTAGACTATATGCGTCATTTAAAAATTTTTCAATGAACATTCGAACAGTCCGGCCCTCGGCTTGTAGCTAAATTTTTTATTTGGCCCTCCGTCCATTTGACTTTGACACCCCTGACCTAACAGGTGTGGCATATCAAGAAGCTGATTAAACAGCTTGATCATTACACTGGTGCACCTTGTGCTGGGGACAATAAAAGGCCACTTTAAAATGTACAGTCTTGTCACACAGCAAAGGGAGCGTGCAATTGGCATGCTGACTGCAGGAATGCCCACCAGAGCTGTTGCCAGATAATTGAATGTTAATTTCTCTACCATATGCTGCCTCAATGTCGTTTTAGATAATTTGGTAGTACGTCCAACCGGCCTCAAAACTGCAGACCACGTGTAACCGCGCCAGCCCAGGACCTCCACATCCGGCTTTTTCACCATCAGGATTGTAAATGAGACCAGCCACCTGGACAGCTGATAAAACTGCAGGTTTGCACAACCAAAGAATTTCTGCACTAACTGTCAGAAACCGTCTCATGGAAGCTCATCTGCGTGCTCATCGTTCTCACCAGGGTCGTAACCTGACTGCAGGTCTGCATTGTAACCAACTTCAGAGGGCAAATGGTCACTTTTCAATAGCCACTGGCAAGCTGGAGACGTGCTCTTCGTGGATGAATACCAGTTTCAACTGTACTGGGCAGATGGCGTCTTGTGGACGAGCGGTTTGCTGACGTCAACCCAAGGTGGGGTTATGGTATGAGCAGGCGTAAACTATGGACAACAAACACAATTGCATTTTATCGATGTCAATTTGAATGCAGAGATACCGTGATGAGATCCTGAGGCCCATTGTCGTGACATTCATCCGCCACCATCACCTCATGTTTCAGCATGATAATGCACGACCCCATGTCACAAGGTTCTGTACACAATTCCTGGAAGCTGAAAATGTCCGTTCTTCCGTGGCCTGCGTAATCACCAGACATGTCACAAATTGAGTATATTTGGGATTCTCTGGATTAACGCATACGACTGTGTTTTCCAGCATCCGCCAATATGCAACAACTTCACACAGCCATTTGAGAGTGGGACAACATTCCACAGGCCACAATCAACTTCCTGATCAACTCTATGCGAAGATGTGCTGCGCTACATGAGGCAAATGGTGGTCACACCAGATACCGACTTTATCTGAGCCACGCCGACTTTAAAACAAAAAAATTATCTGTGTTCCCAGTCATGTGAAGTCTGTAAATTAGGGCCTAATTTATTTATATGAACTGTAACTCGGTAAATCTCTGAAATCATTTCATGTTGCGTTTATATTTTTGTTCAGTGTATATCACAAATACGATACAGAAACTGATAAAAAAATACCTTTGATTACAAACTAGCGGCATGCTGGAGACTTGCTCCTCCCCCTGGCCTGTTCTCATAGTTACATCATTAACCCAGAAGAGGAGAACCTGGGTCATGTTCATTAGGTACCAAACATTACCTGTACTTGTCCAACAAGAAATGCTAATTTTTGCTTTTCATTGCAAAACTTTTACATTGTGTGCCCTAATGAACACGACAACACTGTGGTCACTGATTGTCCTCTCTGTAGCCGTGGAGGAAAGGGGATTATTGCCTTGCCTCACTGCCTAGTTACCATGGTAACTCCTGCATCTATTCCTTCCAGGTGCCCCCGACTCCGCAGCCTCCTCCCCAGGGAGCTCCACCCTCTGGAGGCGTGACGTTCTATAACCCCGCCCAGTTTGCACAGGTAAGTTAGTTGAAAACGGTTAGGCCAGGGTTCCCATTAAGACTTGACACTTATGTAAATGTGTACATTGAAATCTGTGGGAAAAATCTAGGATCTCAAGTGAAGTTGTGATGACACCATTTGCATTTAAGGTAATTTGGCCGAAAGGTACAACCACATCAGTCAAGTAAAACTTGACTCTATAAAGCTGTGAAATCGGTGCTAGTAAGAAAATAAGTAAGGCTTGTTCCACCATTGAGGTGCTAGGACACACCAGTGTTTACAACACCACATGTTTACACTGTCAAATCAACCCTTGTATCCCTCTCTCCTTCTCCCCAGGCGAGTACTCCATCGGGACGGCTTCTGTCTGGAAGGTTGGGCGGTCAGAGGGCATACCCAGTGCTGAAGTAGATATCCAGCCTAGTTCATCCTAAAACAGACTTTATGGGTTTAACCACCCCCTGGGAAGCGCATAGACACCTCAACTCCCCCTCTGATGGACCCCCCCTTACACCCAAGACGAACACTACCACCAGTACCATCATCGTCAAACGACTATACCACTCTTTCACTAATTAAAAAAAAAAAAGAAAGAACATTTGTTAATTATTTGCAGGCAAGATTGTCATAAAGGGCTTTTTCATGTGTCCAAACTGAGTTAATTGGAACAATGGATCTTAATGCACATACTTAGCTTGATTATACTGTATGTAACAACCTACTGTGGAGAGACATGCTAGTGTGTTCAGCTCTTAGACAACATTCCCTCTACACACATGCTGAGACAAAGGACTGTTCTGGTCCTATTTTTATCTAGTACGTGTGTCTTTGGCCCCTTAAGTGTATTAGTGTGTAAAAGAGTGTAGCACTTCGGGAGCTCAGCTCACTTGTTTATACTAGTGTATATGACTCTTCAGTGTTCCCGTACAGACACTGAAGGTACTGTAGCGCTGATGTGTGTGGAGTATCAGTAGTGCAATGCCTGCTGTGTTCACTCTCCCTCATTCAGATGTGCTCAGGTGTGATGTGGGGTCCAGCAGAGGCAATAGGAGTGACTGTCACGCCTCGCTACCCTAGGAGTTTAGAAGTTTGAGTGTTGGAATGTTCATTTTAGATATTTATAAAATGTTGCTGCCTACCAACACCTCATTATCAGGCACAAAGGTCTTAAGTCTCAACTAGGCTTCCTCTCCCCCAACTGAGTTTAAAAGCAGGCCTTTAGAGGAACAAGGAGTGAGCTGGGATTCAGGGGCCTCATTTATAAACTGTGCGTGCATACAATATACCCCAAAATGTGCATGCGGCAGTTTCCACGATCAAGTTGGCATTTATAAAAATGTAACGTGTTGTGAGAATGTGCTCAGCTCCCCGTTTAGACCATGCGTACGCACATCTACTAGTGGCTGAAATATTGTATTGCAAGCTGGCAAGTAAGTATTTTGTGCAAATGGGGGATATGATGAAAAGCTTATTCATAAAAAAAACTAAAAACAGGACAACAACACAAATTCAGCCATTTGCCATTAGTTAGAAGAGCAAAATTATTTATTTAATCTAAAATAAACATTTGAATCTCTATTTTCATAACCATTGCAGAATAAATTTCTCACCTTTTCTAGCCGTAATAGGTTCATATTCCCTAAGTAGCCATACAACAAATTAGCATGTGCATCTCTCATTTAATTGGACCTAGGAGCCTAGTAAATAGATAGGCTGTATTAAATTGTGCAATCCCATAGGCAGTGCGGTTTATAATCTAGCCTACAGTCAAATTTAAAAGGTGAAGTTTATTTTACATTGAAGTAGGCCTATGTATGCTACTGGTAGCCTGCCTTTGACAATTTTTCAGAATTCACGGCCAGTCCCATCATATTTAGGTGAAAAGTCGATGCAAAACATTGTTGAATTTAAACGTTCTGCTGACAGGTCCACAATTTGCCATTTGTTTTCTCTTTCATAAACTGTATTGGAACATTGCCAACACAGTAGTTTATGTAAAATATTTGAGTATAGGTAAGCTATTGTATTGCTGTGAGATAGAAGCACAACATTGCCAATTTAAATCAGACCCTATACTAAGGCAGGACATTGTTTCTATCTATTGATAAACAAAATATTGAACAATTTCTATTTTGTACTTTAGTGTGGGCTGTAGCATTTAGCCTACTTTTAAAGTGTTTCAAAATCTAGGCTACAATCAACCTTGCAGAGACATCAGGCAAATCGCTATGCATGTTTAGTTTGAATAACTTCCAAAACATTCTGCCCACAGAAATGTGATCAAAATTGCAATTGCCCATTTTAGATACTGCCATGGCCTAATTCAAAATTATACAGCAAATAGTGTGTTATTGTCACCATAAAATTTGGAGGTGTTTTCCAGGCAGAGTTTTAATGTGCACCAAATGTATGAATCTAAATATTTTTGTACTCCCACTGGATTTTCAGAAATGTGTCTCATGCGGAAATGTGTGAACTGTTATAAATGAGGCCCCAGGACTATATCGGTCAAGTCTCAGATGACACCCTATTTCCTATATAGTGCACAACTAGGTGGCTCAGGTCAAAAGTAGTGCATGCACTTTATAGGGAAGTCATGGTGTCGTTTGACTACAATTTTTAAATGTCATTAATCTATCCAAATATTTATCTGATCGATTGTATTTATGAGCTGTAGTCATGAGCAAAAGTGTGGAGAGCAACTATTGTTTTTGCTGATTTAGCTTTGAAATGTCATTAATAGATTATATAATACCTGGATTCACGTTTGTAACGGCTGCTTCTGCAGATTAACTAGCCTCATTAAATACATCTGTGAAAGGAACAAATTTTACTCAAAACTGCCGTTTCCTTTTTGATTTTGCTGTTGCTTTTGTCAACTTTGTTATCCAAAATTCCTTGCTTCCCCTTTGTGTTCTTGACTTTGTTTCTGTGTTGAACACCCAATTATTTTTTCCAAAGGTCCCCTTTTTGTCTGAGAAAAGCTGTTGATTTTTCCTGTTTTAGAATTCAACCCTGTAAAATGGTAATAAAGATATCTTTGCGCTCTTTAGCACTTTGAAAGAATGTTTCATTTTGTTCTATGTCTGATTAGTATCCAAGGTTCATCATGTTGTTTTATCTACATATCAAAATACATTTCCTATTCACACATTATTGCAGTACATCCCAACAGTTGGCTAAAAGTGTCTGAATGTGGAATATTATAATCTTTGTGTAATGTTAATGAATTCATTTTTATTATTAAGTGAAGTACAAACAAATATCCCCCAAACTACCAGTGGATCTAAATGTGTGCAAGTCTGTTGGCATCACTGTGGCACTACAGATGTAGTTACTTTCTCACAGATGAAAGTATTTTGGACCAGCACTACCTATCCCTCATTGACAACTCTGGCAAGTAGAAAAATCCAATCAACCCAGACAGTTGTCAAATTCTCCTATAGCATTGGAAGCAACAACAAAAACGACTATAGGCCTGTTCCATTCTCCACTCCTGAAGTCTGCAGTCTAAAAGAGCATTTGCATGTATATTTCAAGAAGTGTAGGGTGCCTGGTTTAATTTTTAGCAAGTGTGTGAGGGCGTCGCAGCACACTTCACTGGCTCATATTCCCCTTCCTGTCCAATCATGAGTGTGGCCTTAACTAAAGTGCATTGCACTCCGAAACAAGTCACTGACAAGTGTTGGAGTGAGAAAAATATCTGAAATCAGGAATCGCCACTTAGAATGCAGTATATACATACATCCCTTCATGGCAGCTATGATCCTGTGGGTTAGTGGCACATGAATGATCTTGTGTTCATAAAGTAGTTTTCTTCAGCTGAAATGTCACAGTATTTGGGCCAACTTCATTTGGATTTGGTGATTTCTTTGTCCTCTTGGATCCAAATGCTTTCCTGTAAAAATCCCCAAATAAATGCAGTTAGAATCTATAGGCTAACAAAGCAAGATTGTAATTATTGTATATGGGAGTTTTTGACATTGCACAATAGAAAGTCTGGCATAAACTACCTCTGCATCAGCGTTATTTTAATCGGCTTAATCTACCAACCAATCATCTCCCACAACACCTTCCTCCTAACCTAACTTGGCAAGTGTAAAATAAATGCCTAGAACTAGACCCCCACCCCACATTCTGCTCTTGTTGACGAGAGTAACAAAACTGTCTCTTCTGCAGTTTTTCAACCAATCGAGTAAAATGGAGTGTCGCCTTGTTAACGTCTGAAAGCGGGAGTCACAGGCTCTCTCTTCAATTTCCCTTGAAAACCGGAACATATGGTTGTGTTATGACTGTGCTGAGGCTACCCTCCCCCAGAAATGTAGTTTTTGTTTTGTGCTCTGTGTACACATACAAGACACTATTTCATCAAGTAAGTCCATGTGGAGCGTGGCACTAATTAGTGTACCAAACAATCAATCAATATATTGACATGGGTAGTTTCGGTTGAAGGTTACCAGCGCTGCTTGTGCTTTTTGAACGGCTCCCTCCAACATGGTGCGGTCGCTCAGCATCTGTCTGAGAGCTGCAGGGTCCATCTCCAAAAGCATGCCTATGAGACAGAGTCCTTCTAAATTCTAACCATTACAGACCACTAAAATGGTTTATGAAAGACAGCATTAGCAGTATCTGTGATATTACAGTTCACTCAATGAGCCATTTTGTTCTAGAGACTTATGTTTAAACAGTTTAGTGGTAAAGCTGCCACCATATTGCTTCGCCTTACAAGATCTGCAAATATTAAAGGGCCAAAGGGAGAGTAGGGATCAAATTGGGACCGGCTAGTGGCAGGGCTAACCTGTAATGTCATTTGAGTGCACTGCGTCCATCTCCTGCACCAGTAGAAACAGCCTCTCTTCCAGCCTCTCAGTGTCATCGGCATCTGATGAGTCACTCACATCTGTCTCTTCCACACCCAGCCTACAGCAAATCAGGGTAGGGGAAACATAACATGCCATGAATATCGTTAAAAAAAACTGCACAGTATAGGCTAAGTATCCCACACGTTATGGCCTGCGACTAGAGAGATATTAGATATTATTCTGGTATCACCATGTATTTACTATTGGATGTACAATAATGACACCATAAAATGGATGGATAATGTTAAATTACTGTATAAGTGAGGAACGCTGTCTTAGCCTTCTGTGTCAGGTTTCTAGGCTCTCCTTTCGAGACTAATGGCCCATTCAGAAACACCCCCTAGTCCTGTATCCTCAAGGCTTTTAGGTAGACCTGAGTGTGGATACTGTAGGTGTAACCAATATGGCAGAAAAATATAATTAGTTCATCAATGGCTACTATCATATTGCTTATACCTACCCAACTCTAGGGTAATATGGGATGTATTTGGACAGGGCCTCAGTCTGCTTGACTGCCAGATCTAAAATTAATGACGGCCATTAACAGAAAGTAGCCTAATCAGTCTAGTTTCCATCCATTCAGAGGTTCATCAGCGTTGTGTCTGGATATACAAACAAAGTTCTTCATAATATCTTTCTTCCCCACAATGATGTCAAGCTCCACACTCACTCCTGCAGTGTCTTCAAGGCCAGGTTCACCTGCTCCTCCAGTAGTGAGGGTTCTGAGAGAAGATGCAGCACCGCTTCTTTATGCTGCTCCAGGAGCATGCCTGGAGTGGTACATGGGTAAATACATGTTAGAGAAGCATTAGAAGCTGTTGGTTCATAAAGGATCAGCCTGCGCTTGCACTGTATGGATTCGCATTGTGTAGGGCAGGGGTCAGCAACAGGCGGCCAGCAAGTGATTTTCTTGGCCCCCAAACTATTTTTTTTATTAAAAATAATTTTAGTTTTGGGTCAAAAAAAGACTCAAATCACCAGGAATTCAGCAAAAATCAGGTCCAACCAAAATCATCCCGCAGCTGAATCTAGTTGCCTACACCTGGTATTTGTTAACACCTAATAATAATATTAATTTGGGGGGGATGCCTATATTTGTCTTGTTAAGTAATGGAAATGTATTTCTTGGATATCCCAACTCCCCCTGAAATACACACAGGGAGTGAGTGTCTCACAACCAGTTGTTTGCCATTGGAGGAGATATAAGGAATTAACTCAGGTTCTCAACCTTTTTGGTCAAGCAGAAAAGTGTCAAACTTTGTGTGTTGCTTTTTTGGCAAGATTCTTTCTCTCAGTAATCTGGTAAAATAAGAGTTAAGTAAATAAAATAAATCATACGTTTGGAGGGAGGAGAGATGATTGGCTTACTGATCAGTAGGTTGATTACCAGTGATTTTCTGTGTGTGGCCAGTGTTGTAGATGTCCACGAGCTCAAACAGCTGTTCCCCAAGCGAGTCAGAAGAGACAGATGCTTCATCTTCCTCCTTTGACATCCTTGTATTGCTGAAGTCATGGAGAGATCATAGTTAGTTGAGGTCTAGTCTCACATGGCCATCCTTCCAAATCTGTCTCGTTGACTAGACTACAAGAAACCTGGGCTCTGGAGGTTAGTTAAGATCAAACTCAACCAAATTGTGACACAGAAACTCACATGGGGCGGAGTTCAACCCGAGTTAAGCATGTGTAAATGGAGCGCAATTCCCTTTTTATGAACTTTTCTCTCTACATTCAGCCTCATTTACTGTCTTTAAAAAGGCTATTTGTTTGGGGTGGAGATGAAATAAATGAAGGTGTGGCGGAGGTGTCTACAGATCAGGGTATGTGGCGGAGGTGTCTACAGATCAGGGTATGTGACGGAGGTGTCTACAGATCAGGGTATGTGGCGGAGGTGTCTACAGATCAGGGTATGTGGCGGAGGTGTCTACAGATCAGGGTATGTGGCGGAGGTGTCTACAGATCAGGGTATGTGGCGGAGGTGTCTACAGATCAGGGTATGTGGCGGAGGTGTCTACAGATCAGGGTATGTGGCGGAGGTGTCTACAGATCAGGGTATGTGGCGGAGGTGTCTACAGATCAGGGTATGTGGCGGAGGTGTCTACAGATCAGGGTATGTGGCGGAGGTGTCTACAGATCAGGGTATGTGGAGGAGGTGTCTACAGATCAGGGTATGTGGCGGAGGTGTCTACAGATCAGGGTATGTGGCGGAGGTGTCTACAGATCAGGGTATGTGGCGGAGGTGTCTACAGATCAGGGTATGTGGCGGAGGTGTCTACAGATCAGGGTATGTGGCGGAGGTGTCTACAGATCAGGGTATGTGGCGGAGGTGTCTACAGATCAGGGTATGTGGTGGAGGTGTCTACAGATCAGGGTATGTGGCGGAGGTGTCTACAGATCAGGGTATGTGGCGGAGGTGTCTACAGATCAGGGTATGTGGCGGAGGTGTCTACAGATCAGGGTATGTGGCGGAGGTGTCTACAGATCAGGGTATGTGGCGGAGGTGTCTACAGATCAGGGTATGTGGCGGAGGTGTCTACAGATCAGGGTATGTGGCGGAGGTGTCTACAGATCAGGGTATGTGGCGGAGGTGTCTACAGATCAGGGTATGTGGCGGAGGTGTCTACAGATCAGGGTATGTGAGCAGAGTTGAGTGGTTAGAAATCCAACCCCTCCGGTCTTTTTCCAGTCACTTAGCTAAAAACCGTTCTGTACTCACAGGGGAAAAAGCTGCAGCTCCAAATACGCTTAATTTATTAAAATCACAATTTAACACCCATATATTTTTATGACAACCTGGACCAACCATTTGGTTTTGAAGTATTGAAACCAAACCATATGATTTCAATTATATTTATAATATTTGAATAAACATGAAAAAGGTGAATGTAAGACTTGCACATAATTTCAAATAGGCTACATGTAATATTAAACAGCATAAATAGGTCAGAGGAAGGGATGAAATGGTTACTGGTTTCACGATAAAATTCCCTGACAATTAGTATTACCGTTTCAAATTTTAATTAATATTAAAACCGTGTTTGCTTACCACGGTTTGAAAAACTCTCGGTAAATACTGTCCAGCATCAACCAAAGTTAGCAACAGTCTGATGCAGGCGCAGCCTGCAACGTGGGTTTTGTGTGAAAACATAGCGGAAGATAGTGACAGCGCTCGGGAGATTTTTCAGCCTTCTAAGAGGACCAAATCTGGACCAAAAAGTGCGGTCGTATTTTGGGTTTTACAAGAGTGCTGAGGGGAACATAATCGAAGATGGTCACCCCGTCTGCAGAACATGCAAAAAAGAAAATTGCTGCGATAGGGGGCAACACTTCAAATTATTTTGTAGATTTTACTAGGAAAGTCAGCTAAGAACAAATTCCTATTTACAGTGACGGAGTATTTACAGTGACGGGGGCCTGGGATTAAAAAATAATTAAAATACAAAACACATTACAACAAGAGAGACAACACAACACTGAGGAAATGTTTTTTCTTTCCAAGAACTCCAGAATGGTTCTGTAACCTGTTTGGATATAAGGCCTAATGCCCTATTTTTATTTTATTTATTTACATTTATTTAACTAGGCAAGTCAGTTAAGAACAAATTCTTATTTACAATGACGGCCTACCAAAAGGCAAAAGGCCTCCTGCGGGGACGGGGGCTGGGATTAAAAATGTGAAAATAAATATAGGACAAAACACACATCACAACAAGAGAGACAACACAACACTACATAAAGAGAGAGTTTCCTCATCTCCCACCCCTTCTATTGCGACTATCCCCGACAGGGACTGGGAGACTAGTCAGGATCAAGGGGAAAATGAAAGGACATTCAACCTGACAGAGCTTGAGAGGATCTGCGTCTGAATACTTAACGAATGCACTTTATTACTCCACCTCTCCACCATGCTAGCTGATGTGTGGTGAGCATTCTGGCAGAAAATCGTTGCAGTGCATCACCCAGGTGGGTGCTACACATTGGTGGTGGATGAGGTGAGTTTCCCCTTTACTGTGTAAAGCGATTTGAGTACCGCAGTTGATAAAAAGGCACTACATAAATCCAATCCATTATTATTATTATTATTATTATTAACCACACATATTCAACTGCCAATTTACTGTTAGTTGCCTTCAGTTGGTTAGGCCTACATTATCATTCTATTACATTGTTTTGTTTACCTTAATTTGCTTCATCTATAAATGCCGTCAACAGCCTTGCTGCTGAGGAACATTAGTAAAAGTTTATTTATATATATATTTTTTAAAGACATGTAGGCTAATTAAATTGTTATGGACTGGAGCGCAGACCAAGCCGTAACAGTTTGAACCTGACGCATGGCACAATACTTGGCTGTATCATGGCACAATACTTGGCTGTATCATGGCACAATACTTGGCCGTGTCATCACACAGTTCCATGGTTAGTGCAGGCAATAGACGAGGGTATAGCCTACTATTGTACACTATTCGCCCTATTATATTTCTATGTACACTAATATTCTAACATTACCATGAATTTAATAACTAAATGTGTGTCACGCCCTGACCTTGGAGCCTTTTTATGTCTCTATTTGGTTTGGTCAGGGTGTGATTTGGGGTGGGCATTCTAGGTTTCATTTTTCTATGATTTTGTATTTCTACGTTTTGGCCGGGTATGGTTCTCAAATCAGGGACAGCTGTCTATCGTTGTCTCTGATTGGGAACCATACTTAGGTCGCACTTTTCCCTCCTTTCTTTGAGGGTAGTTAACTTTGTTTGTGGCACATTGCCCTTATGCTTCACGGTTGTTTTTGTATTGTTTATTGTTTTTGTCGGCGTCATCCAAAAAAAGTGAAAATGTACGCTCACCACGCTGCACCTTGGTCCTCTTCAATCAACGGCCGTGACAATGTGGCAATTTTTTTAATTAATCAAACCACCATTTCCTTTATTTAGTGCGTAAAGGCCCTCCAAAACTGTTTTTTGTGATTCATAAATACTTTACTAAATCTAAATCATCTACAAGATCAGAGTATTTTTTTTTTATCAAGCAATTGGTACTGAAACATTTCTCCCTAATATTCTGAACCCGTTCTCTCAATGAACTCAATGTATTCTAGTGAGTCTGTCGTCCAAATTCCAACTAAAAATGTACACAGTATTTAAAGGGATGGCTTAAGATAAATGTATTGACAACCCTGTTAAAAGAAAACTCCATGAGAAAATCTGTTGGCAGCAAGTGGGAGAGTTTTCAGTGGTTGAATTACATTTATTCAGAGCGCACAAGGCAGCCACACATGCAGAGCGCGTTACGCGACTGAATAAAGTCTGAATACCAAATCTCAGACTTCAACGCATTCAAAACGACTGTGAACTCTGGAAAAAAACTAGCTCCAACTGGGAAAACAGTTTTGAACAGTCATCCAACTCGGAATTCCAACTCTGGAAATTTGGCCTCTTTCTAGAGCTCCAACTTTCTGACCTGAAGATCACTGATGTCATGATTTGACCTCATACTTTTCCGAGTTCCCAGTTGTTTGAGTCGGGCCCCAGGATGAATAATACAGACACATGGGCAACTAATCTAGCAGGATGGGGAAACAGACCCCAAACTGCCCTCGCCTCTAGTTTTCCTACTCTCCAGGATATTCTCAGTCTAGCTCTCAAAAACCCTTCTCCGTATGTAGGGTTTTCAGCCTTTAGGCCAACGTTCGCCCACAATTGGCTCTGTGTAAACTACAATTCCGATGCTATGTTTAAACATTTAGAAACATCAATAACCATTGCTTTCTAAACAGTTTTCGAAACATAATGGTATAAAATTGTATAAAATTGGCACCGACAGAGGGGGCTGCCTTGCTTCTAGTCCTTAGGAAACTTTGCATTTTTTATGTTTTATTTCCTACATTGTTAGCCCAGAGAATTGTGTGTGTTATTACATACAGCCGGGAAGAACTATTGAAAAGGGGGATACCTAGTCAGTTACCTAGTACAACTGGATACATTCAACTGAAATGTGTCTTCCGCATTTAACCCAACTGAATCAGAGAGGTGTGGGGGGCTGCCAAAATCGACATCCACGTCTTCGGTGCCCGGGGAACAGATTTTTACCTTGTCAGCTCAGGGATTCCATCCAGCAACCTTTCGGTTACAGGCCTAACGCTCTAACTACTAGGCTTATTGGATATCCGAGCGGCGCTAACTTACCAGCATTACAACTTTCCCGAAGCGGATGCTTTGGTCGCACCACCCAGGGCAATTGAACTGATTCCAGAGGCCGACCCAAAACAACGCAGGTCTTCTGGTCAGACTTAGAAGGCGCACACCACCCACCACTTCAGAGTATATTACTGGCTAGTGTTCAGTCCCTGGATAACAAAGTTGACGAGATCAGGGCAATGGTTTCTTTCCAGAGATATCAGGGATTGTAACATACTCTGTTTCACGGAAAAACATGGCTCACTCGGAATATACGGTCAGAGTCGGTCCAGCCATCTGGATTCTCAGTTCATCGCGCCGACAGGAATAAACATCTCTAGGGGAAGAAGGGCGGGGGGTGTATGTATTATTATTAGTGTTACCTTACAATTATTATTATTCTTTATTCACACACACACAATCTTCTGTGTTGTATTTGAGTATACAGTGCCTTGCGAAAGTATTCGGCCCCCTTGAACTTTGCAACCTTTTGCCACATTTCAGGCTTCAAACATAAAGATATAAAACTGTATTTTTTTGTGAAGAATCAACAACAAGTGGGACACAATCAGGATATTTCAAACTTTTTTAACAAATCAAAAACTGAAAAACTGGGCGTGCAAAATTATTCAGCCCCCTTATTAATACTTTGTAGCGCCACCTTTTGCTGCTTACAGCTGTAAGTCTCTTGGGGTATGTCTCTATCAGTTTTGCACATCGAAAAACAGCTCGAGCTCAAGGTTGGATGGAGAGCATTTGTGAACAGCAGTTTTCAGTTCTTTCCACAGATTCTCGATTGGATTCACGTCTGGACTTTGACTTGGCCATTCTAACACCTGGATATGTTTATTTTTGAACCATTCCATTGTAGATTTTGCTTTATGTTTTGGATCATTGTCTTGTTGGAAGACAAATCTCCGTCCCAGTCTCAGGTCTTTTGCAGACTCCATCAGGTTTTCTTCCAGAATGGTCCTGTATTTGGCTCCATCCATCTTCCCATCAATTTTAACCATCTTCCCTGTCCCTGCTGAAGAAAAGCAGGCCCAAACCATGATGCTGCCACCACCATGTTTGACAGTGGGGATGGTGTGTTCAGAGTGATGAGCTGTGTTGCTTTTACGCCAAACATAACGTTTTGCATTGTTGCCAAAAAGTTCAATTTTGGTTTCATCTGACCAGAGCACCTTCTTCCACATGTTTGGTGTGTCTCCCAGGTGGCTTGTGGCAAACATTAAACAACACTTTTTATGGATATCTTTAAGAAATGGCTTTCTTCTTGCCACTCTTCCATAAAGGCCAGATTTGTGCAATATACGACTGATTGTTGTCCTATGGACAGAGTCTCCCACCTCAGCTGTAGATCTCTGCAGTTCATCCAGAGTGATCATGGGCCTCTTGGCTGCATCTCTGATCAGTCTTCTCCTTGTATGAGCTGAAAGTTTAGAGGGATGGCCAGGTCTTGGTAGATTTGCAGTGGTCTGATACTCCTTCCATTTCAATATTATCGCTTGCACAGTGCTCCTTGGGATGTTTAAAGCTTGGGAAATCTTTTTGTATCCAAATCCGGCTTTAAACATCTTCACAACAGTATCTCGGACCTGCCTGGTGTGTTCCTTGTTCTTCATGATGCTCTCTGCGCTTTTAACGGACCTCTGAGACTATCACAGTGCAGGTGCATTTATACGGAGACTTGATTACACACAGGTGGATTGTATTTATCATCATTAGTCATTTAGGTCAACATTGGATCATTCAGAGATCCTCACTGAACTTCTGGAGAGAGTTTGCTGCACTGAAAGTAAAGGGGCTGAATAATTTTGCACGCCCAATTCTTCAGTTTTTGATTTGTTAAAAAGTTTGAAATATCCAATAAATGTCGTTCCACTTCATGATTGTGTCCCACTTGTTGTTGAATCTTCACAAAAAAATACAGTTTTATATCTTTATGTTTGAAGCCTGAAATGTGGCAAAAGGTCGCAAAGTTCAAGGGGGCCGAATACTTTCGCAAGGCACTGTAGAATGACCCCATGCACAATTTACATAAATACAAATGAGTCTTAAGAAGACAGTGATAGTAATTGCAATGAGCCCAAAAATTGAAATAAATACAGGAGTCTTGTATAGGAGTCTATAGTGTATGTTTACTATCTCTACACTGACTTGTTGGACTTCACAAGACTCACCCAAAATGAAAACAGGTTAATTCAAACCGTCCATGCTAATCTGAATGTCATTCAGTTCATTGCAGATTGTAGGACTAAACAATTTGATTTGCTGTTTTTAAGCATTAAACTTTCAAATAGCTCTTTGTTGACTATTGCTGGATGCTATCGTCCTCCATCAGCACCGGCCTGTACCCTACCTGCCCAAAGCTCTCTCCTGGCCCCTTACACTAAGTCTGAATTTGTCCTGATAGGTGACCTAAACTGGGACATGCTTAAACCACATGACCAAGTACTAAAGCAATGGGACTCCCTACATTTTTCTCAGATTATTACCAATCCCACAAGGTATGACTCCAAACACCCAGAAAAGGCTACCCTCCTCGATGTTATCCTCACAAATAATCCTGATAGGTATCAGTCTGGTGTTTTCTGTAATGGCCTTAGTGAACACTGTTTTACTACAGCCTGTGTTCATAATGGCTGCTCAGTGAAACGACCTGTCCTGATTTGTCATAGATGCTTGCTAAAAACTTTAATGAGCAAGCCTGCCTTCATGAACTGGCATTTTACATGAACTGTAAAATGGTATAGAATCAGCTTGATTCCCTCTGTCGAAGACGCTTGGACCTTCTTTTTTGATATTTTCAGTGGTATTGATAACAAACACACCCCCATAAAGAAAATGAGAATTAAAAACCGGTTCAGCCCCTGGTTTGACCGTGATCTTGCAGAGTTACTCCAACTCAGGAATTGCATTTGGCGAAGGCTCAGCACAAGCATACTCAGGCTGACTGGCTCTTATTCAGGCAAATGAGAAATAAGGGCAATCAGGCCATCTGGAAGGCCAAAGTTATGAGCAGTTATCTCTCTGTGGGTCTAGACCTGGAGAATGAACCCTCACACTCCTCACAGCTGCCCATGTCCTTTAATGTTGACGATGTGGTTGTTACTGACAAGAAGCACATGGCTGAGATTTTTAATCACCACTTCATTAAGTCAGGATTCCTATTTGACTCAGCCATGCCTCCCTGCCCATCCAACATTTCCTCATCTCCCACCTCTTCTATTGCAACTAGCCCCAACGCTTCTCCCTCTTTTTCACCTGCCCCGCTAGAAAGCTTCTCCCTGCAGGCGGTCACTGAGTCCGAGGTGCTAAAGGAGCTCCTTAAACTTGACCCCAAAAAAACAGCTGGGTGAGATGGTTTAGGCCCTTTCTTCTTTAAGGTTGCTGCCAAGCCTATCTCCAACCTTTTTAACCTGTCACTCTTTTCTGGGGAGGTTCCCATTGCTTGGAAGGCAGCCACGGTTCGTCATTTATTTAAAGTTAGGATCAAGCTGATCCTAACTATTATAGGCCTATTTCTATTTTGCCATGTTTATCGAAAGTGTTGGAAAAACTTGTCAATAATCAACTGATTGGCTTTCTTGTCTATAGTATTCTCTCGGGTATGCAAGTAAATAAATAAGTAAAATAAAAATAGGGCATTATGCCTTATATCCAAACAGGTTACAGAACCATTCTGGAGAGTTCTTGGAAAGAAAGAACATGACCAACACGTATAGTTTGCTTGTTAGAAAGCTCACAGAGTGACAGGCAGACAGCAGCACCGTCATTCGAGGTGAGGTCAATTTGTTTGATGACGCAGACGTCCACAGGGGACCCATCTTCGACAAACTCATAGCACAAGAATCAGAAGAGTTTGATGACATGACAAAACAAGCTCTAGAGCCATTTTTTTGCTACTCTAGTGAAGGTGTGCTGTAGGTTGACAACAGATCACCTAAAGCATGGACAGTAAGCATTAGAATCTGCTCCAAAAAACTAACGTTGCGTGTGAGAGAGATTTTGGGACTTTTTTTTAATCAATTACTAAGATTAAAGTCTAGGGAATGCAAAATAGCATTAGAGGGCATGATCATGTTTAAACAGAATAGGCCTTGGGAATGTTTGGCTAGTTTGGGTCCTGAGAGGAAAGCTGAGATCCTTACAACATCTAGGGCATCAGTTAAAGGACAGAGAGTCATATATTGTGAGCGTTTGTTCAAAATAAGAGAGACTGCAGGCACTTAAAGAGAAACAAGATAGACAAAAGCAAAAAGACATTCAGGGAGTCAGTAAAAACAACAGGTTACTGTAGACATGGGCAAATATGGTGGGTTCTGGACCAGTGTGGAGGAAGTCGCCGAGCAGATAGCTAATTTAAGTAAATACCAGCCGTGACAGAGCAGTTAAAATGTAGATGCTTTGTATTAGGCCAGAAAAACGAAAATTAAATTTTTTACTTATCAAAATATGGGAAATGGCTGTCATCGGATCAGCTCATCAGTAACGTGAAGGGTGTAGTAGTTGTTATGAGTGAGCCATTTGACACTAGTTTAGATGAAGCACGCATGACTGCGCCAGCTGATCTTGTTGCTCAAAGTAAAGAGGTATTTTGAGAGATGCTACCAAACAGCATCTTAAAGCACAAGATCTGGGTCGTAGGAGAGGACATTTAGATGTGGTTTGATTACCAAGTATTAAAATGCCACTGCAGTTTCTTGTAGAACGTGTTCCGCATACATTTAGTGGAAACATTTTAGATACAGAGTATGATGCAACAGTGGTAGACATAAGAAAATCAGATGACATTTATGAGTTTAGAATCAAATACGACAAAACTAGTAATATGCCCTGGTTGCCCTTATGGTTGGAATATCAGGAAAACCGTATAAAATGTATCCGTTTGTGCAAAGGATCTGGCCGTCTACATTTTTTAACACATGTATATTAGCAGTGAGGATAGGAGTGTGTGCTGGTGGCAGGGTAAAGTAATTAGTTCTAAAGGAGACACATTTGTAATAGACTATGAAGAAGAGGATGAAGAAGTGAGTAGTTCTGTATCAGAATATCCACTTCTATTTGATTATTATGTAAACGAGGTCAGAATTCTTACATAGAGTGGATCTATTCCTTAGGATACGATACCAGTAGATACTGACAGGATGGTAATATGAGGCAACGTAGCTGCTTTAGGACTTGTAGGACAGTTATATGAGACAGGGGGCCAAAAGATATCTCCTTGTTAAACTTGAATGCCAGTTTATAAAAGGTAACTTCAGTCATTTGATGTGTGTGTATGTATGCATGTATGTATTTTTTTTTTATGTTCATAATGTATTTAATTGAAAGACATGCTAATTATACTCTTTACAGTATATTATGTTTATAGGACTTTTATATTGTGTCTGCCTCTCACTGTCTAGTGTGGGCTATATTAAAATGCACCAAAAACACTTTGTTCTTGTGATTACATTCACTAGAATATGAGTGCCAGTGCAACAATCTTAAACATACATTTGTTTTACAAAACCAAAGGCTATTTTAAGAGCCACATCATTCATAATAAAGGGCTAATTTCCATTGTATGTGTGTGTTACATTTGAGCTATTGCACAGCCACAGAAATACTTTTTTTAAAAGTATTTTAACAGATTACTGTGAATTAATATGACCCTTCATGTTTGGTTATTACCTGTATTCATGTGCATATTTTGGAATTATAATTGTATTAACGACTATCAATAATCCTGAACATTAATTCAGTCATCTCAGGTAAAGAAAAACGTATTCTCCTAGTTAATACATTGTGCCATTCATCAACCAGCCAGGTACTGGAATTCACAATAAGTCATATTATTTGGCATTGAACAATGGGCTGGGAATAGAACGTTCAGAAGGTGGGTTGGTGCCTCGGTACTCAATAGAACTAATAGGTGCTGACAGGTTGAAAAATGCCATAAAATAAGGCCTGTTTTTTTCACCATTACTTCAAGATGACGGCAACAGTTGGGACAGATGGTAATATTATGAAATGGGCCTACACGGCGGACATAATGACCAAGTTTTTATTATAAAAAAAAGTGTACCGGTAGTTTAAAATGTCATGTCCAGCCTATTAAAGCAAGACTCCGGACTCTTAACAAAACTCCTCCGATCAGAAGATACTATCGTCAATAGGCGCTAAAATAGTTAATGCTAGCGTCTAAGAATGTGGTATTATCAGTCTTACCTGGGACACTGAGGTAGTTGCAGAGCTCTGAGGGCTTTCTCAAGGGCCTCTGTCAGCATCGCTTCATCCTGCTGCATCCGAGTCAGGACAGGACCAGGTAGTTCCAGCAACATGCCTCCGACCCAATTACAATGCCATCTCAATATACCATGAAACAATGTTGTAAAATGGAATCTACTACCTAGCTATAACATATTGGTAGTAATGCATATGCCTACATAGCTGCGTAATGCTTTGCAATTTGAATGTGAGTGTAAATGTAAAACGTTATGGGGTGATTCACCTGTGAGTTTCCCGGCGATCTCAGCGTGCTTGGGGTAAATTAAATCGTACAGTTGTTCGCCAAGTACCTCGAGATCTTCCTCATCCTCCATGATGATGTGATGTTTGACTGGTTATTCGCTGCTGTTGTTTACAATGCTAACCTGACATTTTCTATTGACTTACAAGTTCATATTTGAGACAAAAAGTACAGAGGTAACTAACTAACTATCTTCAAAAGCTGCAACACATCTTAACTATGATCGACGAGCTAGATCAGACTGACAGTGACAGACTCAATTGATGATGGATAGCTAAATTAGCTAGCTAGCTTGTTGACACAGATACGATTCAGAGGCACATCGATAACAATAGGATCCGTGTACTGTTCGTTCAATCAATATCCGAACTTAAACAACTAAGAATGATAATCATTTCGACTGCATTAATATATTTTTCTTATGTCATCCGCACAGACTCTTCTTCTATGATAAAATGGCGGTCCGCAAACCACCGTTAAAGGTGTATGCCGCCACCTACAGTGCTGGAGTTTGTGGTCAATCACGGTTTACAACATTTCTAAATCCTCCTACTTAACTCAGTACTTCTGATAAAATAAAAATAGCCATGCTAACTTCTAATAGACCCTCCTCCATCGCTCAAAATCCCTTCCTACCCCCCCCGACCTCAATGACCCTACACTTCAATCTTTCCCTCTTTTCAACATACTTAACAATATAATATAACAAGACATGCTCCACCATTTCACCGACAATACACTCCAGACACAAACCATTCACATGCTTACCAACCAGATGTAATAATGAGTTCAATGTACAATGTGCTAAGCGCAAATGAGCAAACACCACCACATACAACACCACAAGATCGCAAGCAGTTTAGCATGAGCATTAAGTTAGCTACTTACCAAATGTGTTGCCATGAGGAGGCACTGCAAGGGTCTTGATAGTGAAGAGGCTTCTGGGAGGGGGAGGCTTACTACTTTCAATCTGTGGCCCTTGGCTACTGCACTTGACATACTTCTTACCCTGTGGTAGAACCACCAACACACAACTCACAAAGTAGGGATACAAAACTTTTGTACAGTCGAGTGACATTTACTTTGGAGTGTACATGAAGGGGTTGAACTGATAAGTTGGACATGAGATTCAGATGGACTAGTAATGTATTCCAGACTGTAATGAATGCAGCTGTTTGATGGGTTGTTGTCATTGGGATTTGTTCCATGTGTACATATTCAACGATCAGTTGGTGCCAGTGCTGTATGGAGTTATTTTTGTTTTTCAAGTTTTGAAAGATTCCCAAAGCAAAATAAATCCAGAGAAGTTTGTTTTGGTGGGGTAGAAGGTCAAGGTTGCAAAGGAGACAAAAGCCCCGTTTATACCTTGTTCAGATCTTCCTTATCACCTCCGGAGGTAGTCGGGCACACATTGTATCTGGATATCTTACAAGTGTAGACAGATCTGGGGAGAGAAACCATTTAAATCATCATTATCCCACCTTCTAAAATCATTGACTGGTGGCACCATTAACTTATGGCATCAATATGCTGTAGCCCTGCAATGACATAATAATTGGAAGTGTTGGTTGATTGGCCTTTTTGAAATTATTGGTTGTTAAATATAATCTATTTCTCTGAGTATAAAATAATATTTTCTGGGAGCATATAATATAGCTCTATATTTATTAGAGTTATTTATTTTAGTATTTTTTGCTCATCTTTATCAAGGGTGTCAAAAATGTTGGACCTGACAATTTTTTCTTGACGTGAAGTTGGTTGACTTGAAATTGTTTGTTTTGTTAATATGTTAAATGCTTGTTTCTATATTAAATTTGATTGTTGTTTATGTTACAATAAAAACATTTAATTGTTAGTAACTGCATGGAGTTCTTTAAATTGATGAATTATTGAACATCTTTGCCAGTTGTCCGATTGAAATAATTGATATGTGTTGGGAGTATACATGACAATATCCTTAGGAAATAAGGGCAGCAAAGTTATCCAAACAATAGCATTAGATTCATTTGGAACTTTATTCTTACAAATTTATGGGGTGATCACATCAGAGCTAAAGCAGTCAGGTTACTGAAATTATCACTCTCGAGTATAAAGTTCTTAACAGAAATAAAGCTGGGAAAATATATTATGTTAGAGCCGATTTGGACATATTTGAATAAAAGACAGAACACACAGAGCTCCATGCACGTGTGTAAATATATGAATGTATATGATGAAATATTAGGTACGTACCTTTATGATTTATATTTACAGTGGGGCAAAAAAGTATTTAGTCAGCCACCAATTGTGCAAGTTCACCCACTTAAAAAGGGGAGAGAGGCCTGTAATTTTCATCATAGGTACACTTCAACTATGACAGACAAAATTAGAAAAATATCCAGAAAATCACATTGTAGGATTTTTAATGAATTTATTTGCAAATTATGGTGGGAAAAAAGTATTTGGTCACCTACAAACAAGCAAGATTTCTGGCTCTCACAGACCTGTAACTTCTTTAAGAGGCTCCTCTGTCCTCCACTCGTTGCCTGTATTAATGGCACCTGTTTGAACTTGTTATCAGTATAAAAGACACCTGTCCACAACCTCAAACAGTCACACTCCAAACTCCACTATGGCCAAGACCAAAGAGCTGTCAAAGGACACCAGAAACTAAACTGCACCAGGCTGGGAAGACTGAATCTGAAATAGGTAAGCAGCTTGGTTTGAAGAAATCAACTGTGGGAGCAATTATTAGGAAATGGAACACATACAAGACCACTGATAATCTCCCTCGATCTGGGGCTCCACGCAAGATCTCACCCCGTGGGATCAAAATGATCACAAGAACGGTGAGCAAAAATCCCAGAACCACACGGGGGGACCTAGAGAATGACCTGCAGAGAGCTGGGACCAAAGTAACAAAGCCTACCATCAGTAACACACTATGCTGCCAGGGACTCAAATCCTGCAGTGCCAGACGTGTCCCCTGCATAAGCCAGTACATGTCCAGACCCGTCTGAAGTTTGCTAGAGAGCATTTTGATGATCCAGAAGAAGATTGGGAGAATGTCATATGGTCAGATGAAACCAAAATATAACTTTTTGGTAAAAACTCAACTTGTCGTGTTTGGAGGACAAAGAATGCTGAGTTGCATCCAAAGAACACCATACCTACTGTGAAGCATGGGGGTGGAAACATCATGCTTTGGGGCTGTTTTTCTGCAAAGGGACCAGGACGACTGATCCTTGTAAAGGAAAGAATGAATGGGGCCATATATCGTGAGATTTTGAGTGAAAACCTCCTTCCATCAGCAAGGGCATTGAAGATGAAACGTGGCTGGGTCTTTCAACATGACAATGATCCCAAACACACCACCCGGGCAACGAAGGAGTGGCTTTGTAAGAAGCATTTCAAGGTCCTGGAGTGGCCTAGCCAGTCTCCAGATCTCAACCCCATAGAAAATCTTTGGAGGGAGTTGAAAGTTCGTGTTGCCCAGCAACAGCACCAAAACATCACTGCTCTAGAGGAGATCTGCATGGAGGAATGGGCCAAAATATCAGCAACAGTGTGTGAAAACCTTGTGAAGACTTACAGAACACGTTTGACCTCTGTCATTGCCAACAAAGGGTATTTAACAAAGTATTGAGATAAACTTTTGTTATTGACCAAATACTTATTTTCCACCATAATTTGCAAAATAATTATAACCCCACATTTTTAGCAAAAAATAAATACAATTTTGTGGGGGCTTGCCTGTTTTGCATGTTATTTTGACATTAATACGTGTCACATATCAATTTGCAAACAATATAACTTTTTTTTTTTTAATCTTTGAGTTAATACAGCTGCATACAAACATGGTCTCTTTTTTGCTTTCTTGACTAAGGCAACTCTAAAATGCAGGTGTTTCAGCCGAGCTCAGTGTTTTCTGTCGTGGTGGGGCAGCCAGCTGAAAATACGGAGAGTAAGGGTTGGTAAAGTTCTCTAGTTGCGCCGTGATTGGCTCAGTGTTCTGTCAGTCATGGAGACACGACGTCACCACCAAGTGTAATGGTAGAGCTCGAAAATTCAAGCCTCTTGGGTGCTGCCATAGAGTTACATTAGAAGTGCCCATCCAAGAAGGTTCAAGGTCATTGGCCACAGATAAAATTACATCAAATCACGTTATATCTACAGTAGCTTTGATTGGACTGATCATGTCAACATCATACTTTAAAAATCTTAGCCAACAGTCATCATCATGAATCAAGTCGACAATCTACTAGCAAATCCTTTTTAATCCTTGTCATATGAAGATAAAACGTTAATGGGAGTATACATGACAATACTTATAGAGATTATAGATAAAACGTATCTGTGCTCATCGGCCATTGGACATACAGTACTTAGCTATGTCAATGGCAGTTGTTAAATTCCCAGTTTCTCTCTTTTTGATTTCTACTTCTCAGGTGAGGGTGTTGTTTAGGTAAGGGTGTAATGTCGGTACAAAAACAAAACAGGCTATTTTAAGTCACCCATATTGTACAAAAATAGAACAATTACACCCTATAACCCACACCTACACACTCATGTATCAATCTGATTGATGGATTGTGTTGTGCAGTAAGCAGGCTCAGGTGTATAACTCTGGCTCTTTCCACCTTCAACGAACAGGCAAGGGGACCAACCATGGAGAATAGTAAGACACTCCATTATTTTTGTTTATATAACTACGCTATATTATTTGTCCTCATGTGTCTGCATGTTTTTCAGTATAAAGTACCCTGCAGCCATTTAGTGTGGACACACGGTCAGACCACACACACATATTCCTGTTAAACATTGTCTCTTTAACTACCTTATTTCCTCTCCTTCACTGCATCCCTCTCCCTCTTCTCCCTAAATCATCTAGGTTATATCAGCTGTGTCGGTGAACTCCTCCTTCATCTGAACTTGCTGACACATAGAGGGCACAGCATGATCAGAGGTGAGAGGTCACTTGGTCGGGTCAACAGGAACTATTATTAAAGAGATGCTTTACATTGAAATACAGATAGAGATGTAGTAGTCCCAGAGTTAATGATCCAAGGTCAGTTTTGCATTTCACCTCCTGATGATTATGATGACTGACAGTGTTAGAATAAAGAAACAAGGCTTAATCATGCTCTCTCTCTCTATCCATCTGTCTCTCATCTGCAGGTATGTTTTGATGTGACAGAGGAAGCCAGTCCCATCCTCGCCAACTGGGGGCCCAAGGCTGTTAGGAGACACCACTAGAGACACTATTATGTAATTGTGATGAACTGAGAGAATATTAGGGTAGTAATTCATTGTAATTCATTAATCATATGCTGTCTTCTCTGTTCTTACACTCACTCATTGTCACTACTTCCACCAAAGTTGGTGCCTCTCCTTGTTTGGGCGGCGTTCGGCGGTCGACGTCACCGGCTTTCAAACCTCCACCGATCTATATTTATTTTTCCATTTGTTTTGTCTGTATTGTACACACCTGGTTCCCATTACGTTTGAATTATTTCCTTATTTAACCCTCTGGGGCCATCATGGTTTTGTGCGTGTTTATTGTTGTCAGTTGTCTCATTTATGTGATTCTGGATTTTCGTTCTCCTTGTTGGAAGATTATTTTTGAGTAAAGTTACTATTATTACTCATCTCTGTGTCCTGCGCCTGACTTCGCCTTACCCACATCACCTAGACTCTGACAGGAACATGCACCTTCAATGGAGTCAGCAGGTGCACACAGCCCTCCTCTACCTAAGGAGGAGCGAGTCGAGCAGCACGTGACTATGTTGCAAAGTCTCGGCCATGGAGACTTTGCAGCCATGGATCGTGTGCTGCAAACCATGGAGCGATGGGAAAGAGGGGGATTTCCAGCAACCCCATCATCATCACCCCAGCTCCCACAACAACCCATACCGCTGTCCACCCCACCTTCACCTGGATCCAGTGGGATTCGGCTCGCGCTCCCGAGGGTCTACGATGGAACGGCTGCAGGGTGCCAGGGGTTCCTACTCCAGCTGGGGCTCTACCTGGCAACCGTTCACTTAGCTCCTTCAGGACGCGAGAGTGTAAACACCCTCATCTCCTGTCTGACTGGTAGAGCACTCGAATGGGCCAACGCAGTCTGGGGAAGGGAAGGACCGACGTTGGACAATTATGAGGATTTTACCCGCTGCTTCCGGGCGGTTTTTGATCATCTACCTGAGGGAGAGCGGCGGGGGAACGCTTATATCATCTCAGACAGAGGATGAGGAGTGCACAAGACTTCGCTCTGCACTTTCGAACTCTGGCCGCCAACGCAGGATGGAATGAGCGGGCCCTGATCGACCACTACAGGTGTGGTCTACGCGAGGACGTTCGTAGGGAGCTAGCCTGCAGGGACACCACCCTTACCTTTGACCAGCTGGTGGACCTATCCATCAGGCTGGATAACCTGTTGGCCTCCCGCGGACGTCCGGATCGAGGTCCGTCAGTTCCATCCCTCAGCACCTCAGATCTGACGCCGATGGAGCTAGGAGGTGCTGCTATGAGGGGGACCGGAGGGGGGGCCATTCCCTGGACCACCTGTGGCAGCAGAGGGCACACTGCTGGTCGGTGCTGGGGAGGTTCTCCAGGGAGTTGGGGCAGCAGGAAGGGCATTGGTGGATCATCCCAGGTGAGTAGGCACCCGACTCACCCAGAGCTTCTTGTTTCGCACATGTGTATGTATAGAATTTTCTGAGTTTTCCCCGCATAAGGCGCTAGTAGATTCAGGTGCAGCTGGGAACATTATTGATCGTTCATTTGCAATTAGATTAGGGATCCCTATTGTTCCTGTTGATGTGCCCTTCCCTGTACATTCCTTAGATAGTTGTCCTTTAGGGTCGGGACTGATCCGGGAGGTCACAACTCCACTATGTTACCCGCTGCCTCTCATAGCCAGTGTGACAGAATCATTGCACGGGGTGCGCATCTTCACAAAATTGGATCTCAGGAACGCTTACAACCTGGTGCCTATCTGGGAGGGGGATGAGTGGAAGACGGCATTTAGTACCACCTCTGGGCACAATGAGTACCTTGTCATGCCGCACGGGTTGATGAATGCTCCATCAGTCTTTCAATCCTTTGTAGACAAGATTTTCAGGGACCTGCATGGACCTGCATGCGGAATTGGCCAACTCCAACCACGGTAGAGAAGGAGCAGCGGTTTTTAGGGTTTGCCAACTACTTCCGGAGGTTTCTCTGGGGCTTTGGTCAGGTAGCAGCACCCATTACCTCTTTGCTAAAGGGACCGGTGCGACTGCAGTGGTCAGCTGGGGCGGACAGGGCTTTTGGTCACCTGAAGGCTCTGTTTACCTCGGCTCCCGTGCTGGCTCCTCCTGATCCCTCTTTGGCATTTATAGTAGAGGTGGACGCGTCCGAGGCTGGGATAGGAGCTGTGTTGTCTCAGCGCTTGGGTACGCCACCAAAGCTCCGCCCCTGTGCTTTTTTTCCGAAGATGCTCAGCCCGGCGGAGCAAAACTATGATGTGGGTGATCGGGAGCTGTTTGCTGTTTTCAAGGCTCTGAAGGCGTGGAGGCATTGGCTTGAGGGGGCAAAACACCCTTTCCTCATTTGGACTGACCACCACAATCTGGAGTACATCCGGGCGGCGAGGAGACTGAACCCTCGTCAGGCAAGGTGGGCCATGTTTTTCACCCGTTTTGTTTTCACCCTTTCCTACAGACCAGGTTCCCAGAACGCTAAGGCAGACGCACTGTCCCGGATGTATGACACAGAGGAGCGGTCCACGGATCCCACTCCCATACTTCCGGCTTCTTGCCTAGTGGCACAGGTGGTATGGGAGGTGGACTCAGACATCGAGCGGGCGTTACGTACAGAGCCCAATCGCAAGCAGTGTCCAGTTGGGCATCTGTACGTTCTGTCTGATGTCCGTGATCATTTGATCTGTTGGGCTCACACGTCACCCTCCTTTGGTCATCCTGGATGTGGGGATCTCATGCTTGGTAATAACTACATGTATATACAGTTGAAGTCAGTAGTTTACATACACTTTAGCCAAATACATTTAAAACTCAGTTTTTCACAATTCCTGACATTTAATCCGAGTACAAATTTCCTTCCTTAAGCCAGTTAGGATCACCACTTTATTTTAAGAACGTGAAATGTCAGAATAATAGTAGAGAATGATTGATTTCAGCTTTTATTTCTTTCATCACATTCCCAGTGGGTCAGAAGTTTACATACACTTAATTAGTATTTGGTAGCATTGCCTTTAAATTGTTTAACTTTGGTCAAACGTTTCGGGTATTCTTCCACAAGCTTCCAACAATAAGCTGGGTGAATGTTGACCAATTCCTCCTGACAGAGCTGGTGTAACTGAGTCAGGTTTGTAGGCCTCCTTGCTCACACACTCTTTTTCAGTTCTGCCCACGCATTTCCTATTGGATTGAGGTCAGGGCTTTGTGATGGCTACTCCAATACCTTGACTTTGTTGTCCTTAAGCCATTTTGCCACAACTTTGGAAGTATGCTTGGGGTCATTGTCCATTTGGAAGACCCATTTGCGACCAAGCTTTAACTTCCTGACTGATGTTTTGAGATGTTGCTTCAATATATCCACATAATTTTCTTTCCTCGTGATGCCTTCTATTTTGTGAAGTGCACCAGTCCCTCCTGCAGCAAAGCACCTCCACAACAGGATGCTGCCACCCCAGTGCTTCACGGTTGGGATGGTGTTCTTCGGCTTGCAAGTGTCCCCCCTTTTCCTCCAAACATAACGATGGTCATTATGGCCAAAAAGTTATATTTTTGTTTCATCAGACCAGAGAACATTTCTCCAAAAATGGGAGTGTGAAGTTGCAAACCGTAGTCTGGCTTTTTTATGGCGATTTTGGAGCAGTGGCTTCTTCCTTGCTGAGTGGTCTTTCAGGTTATGTAGATATAGGACTCGTTTTACTGTGGATAAGATACTTCTGTACATGTTTTCTCCAGCATCTTCACAAGGTCCTTTGCTGTTGTACTGGGATTGATTTGCACTTTTCGCACCAAAGTACGTTCATCTCTAGGAGACAGAACGCGTCTCCTTCCTGAGCGGTATGACGGCTGCGTAGTCCCATGGTGTTTATACTTGCGTACTATTGTTTGTACAGATGAACGTGGTACCTTCAGTTGTTTGGAAATTGCTCCCAAGGATGAACCAGACTTGTGGAGGTCTAAAATTATCTGAGGTCTTGGCTGATTACTTTTGATTTTCCCATGATGTCAAGCTAAGATGCACTGTGTTTGAAGGTAGGCCTTGAGGTGCACCGCCAATTGACTCAAATTATGTCAATTAGCCTATCAGAAGCTTCTAAAGCTATGACATCATTTTCTGGAATTTTCCATGCTATTTAAAGCACAGTCAACTTAGTGTATGTAAACTTCTGACCCACTGGAATTGGGTCAGACACAGTGAATTATAAGTGAAATAA
Source organism: Oncorhynchus keta (assembly GCF_023373465.1). Taxonomy (NCBI): domain Eukaryota; kingdom Metazoa; phylum Chordata; class Actinopteri; order Salmoniformes; family Salmonidae; genus Oncorhynchus; species Oncorhynchus keta. Next base: position 564,787 of record NW_026277222.1, on the reverse strand, counting down.
TCTGTCTGTAAACAATTGTTGGAAAAATTACTTGTGTCATGCACAAAGTAGATGTTCTAACCAACTTGCCAAAACTATAGTTTGTTAACAATAAATTTGTGGGGTGGTTGAAAAACAAGTTTTAATGACTCCAACCTAAGTGTATGTAAACTTCCGACAACTGTAGGACTTGCATCCTTGGCACAATAAAGTGATATTATATTCTCCTCAATCCATAGGCTTCATTAATGTCATTCCAACTTTTTTGACGTTGATACAACAGGCTATGATAGCAGAGGTTCATAGCTAGGTTCTGATATTTATACCAAACATTTTAGGGTCCAAACACAGATTGGCTACATAGCTAGCTACACTTCCATAGGCATACAGGTATTTTTATCCTCCACTGCACAATAAGCAAGAAAATTGTTAGCTAGCTACGTTACTTCAGCTGCATTGCATGGGAAAAGTCAGCAAGGCAAACTTACAAAATTGTACATTCAATTTGCAGTAAATGCTTTAACTAGCTTGATTCTTTACAGCCACTGTTTCACAAGACGACAGCTGGTTCTCTCATGAGTCCCTAAAACATTAAACACTACTTACAATTTCGTACTCATATCACAACACCCATAAAGCTAGCTATCTGGTGTCGGGCAGAATCAGAAATCTTTAGGTAACATTTAGCTGGATGATCTAGTCCAGAAGTCCGAACACCTGGGGAACCAGTCTAAAGCCTTCTACAAGACGGCGCGGAAGCAGAACTCTTGCTGTGAGGTCATGTGATGTTGCTGAACCCCTCTTGATCTCCTCACCCCCGGATGTGCCATGACTATCAGCCTACATATTATACTTCTTACTCTGCGTGTGTGTGAGCATACTGGCGAAATGGTTGTGTGGTGAAGTGTATCAGGTGATAGTTGTTGGAGCCTTTTTGCAGTTGATTAGGCCTAAGTGTTGTTTTCTGAATATGTTGAGTGAATTCTATACATTCCTAGTTGTGAAAAAGTACATGACTTGTTTGTGTGTGTGAGAAGTGAACATTGTGTGTGTGTGTGTGCGCGCGTGTGTGTACAGTCAAGCAGGGGTTATTAAACCTTTTCAGCCTGTGAACCAAATGAGAAAGTCTATGTTTTCTTGGGACCCAAGCTCATGAAAACATGCCCCCTTTTTGGGGGTCCTAAGAAAACATTTTAGTGGCCCCCCTGTTGATGGCGGAGAAAAAAATGGATGTTTTAAAGCATGTTTTCTGCAATCCTACACATTTTGCCAAGGGGCAGATAATTTTTTTCTGCAGTTTTACTGCTAGTTTCCTGCAATTCTACCCATTTTTGACATGGCTCACATCATGTGGTCCTTCTGTAGCTCAGTTGGGTTCGATTCCCAGGACCACCCATACGTAGAATGTATGCACACATGACTGTAAGTCGCTTTGGATAAAAGCGTCTGCTAAATGGCATATATTATTATTATTATTATTATTATATTATTTATTTTCATAATATGCTTGTGAGATACTTGTAATTTAGAATGTATATTTTTGTACTATAGTGTTGGCCGTTTGCAGTTATCATTTCTCTGTCAGGGCTCAGTTACTTGGGCCCCAGAAAGGGGAGAGGTCAAGCTTGTCTTCATATGTAAACATATATTTTAAACCATGTGAAGGGATGATTGAGGGGGAACCAATTATCTCTTGGCTCCACAATGTCTGTGTGCCAGTCACTTCCTACTTTTCCCATCGGGGAGAGGAGGATGGCAGTGTCTGGAACCATTCTATGTTCCCTCTGAGGTTGCCCTTATCTTCATTTAGGAGACCAAACTGAACGATAATTTATAGCCAATGCTGTCTGGCTATGTGTGTCTTTGCTATAAAGGATCTCAGTTGCAATATGTAAGCACTCTCAGAGAATTCATTTATAGACATTGAATTGATCTGAGAGTCACAGGGCTATGGTGAAGCTCATATAATTAAAGATGGACTTTATGATAACTCTGACTTGTGTGTGGTTTGCTCTCTCGTGATTTGGTAATACAGGTAATTTCGATGACACTGGCTTATGTTAACTTTATGACAAACAAAAAGGCAGAATCGTTTGTCTCTACATTAGCAGCGACCCTTCATCCAGGGCTCTGCCCCACCTCTTTTGAGTACCAGACTTTGGGTGCGGGGGAGGGGGGGCTTGCCTGTTTTGCTTGTTATTTTGGCATTAATACATGTCACATGTCAGTTTTCAAACAATGAAAAAATATATATAATGGCATTGAGTTAATAAAGCTGCATACAAACATGGTCTCTTTTTGCTTTCTTGAGTAAGGCAGCTCCAAAATGGAGGTGTTTCAACCTAGCTCAGTGCTTTCTGTGGTGGTGGTGGGGCTAGTCAGCAGAAAATACAGAGCGTTGTGCCCGATTAGCTCAGTTTTCTGTCACTCATGGGACAGTACGTCATCCCCAATTCTAAGGTTAGAGCTCAACAAATGTTGCCCCTTGGGCTCTGCCATAGAGTTATATTAGATATGCCCATCAAAGAAGGCTCAAGGTCATTGGCCACAGATAGAATGACATCAAACCACATATCTTCAGTAGTTTTGATTGGATTTACTTTCAAAGTCTTAGCTAGCAGTCATCATCAGTTGTCATCAAGTTGACAAATCGGGCAAATCCTTTTTATTCCTTATTATATGAATATAAATACTGAAGAGAAACTATAGATAAAACATATCGGTGTTCAATGGCCATTGTACATAAAGATTACACAACAAATTGGAAATCGCAAATTCAACAATGAGTTGTTTGGAAGGAATCAGTGGCTAACTGCAAGCATCACAAAGAAACCACTGATGTTAGCCTGCTATACAATGGAGTGGCTGTGTCGCCCCCGTATTGCCTCTTATCCGCTTGTCATCCCCTTATGTCATCATTTTTACATCTAAATTGTCAGTGGAAGCCACAATTGTTTAAGCAAGTTTGCCAAATCAGCCATGTTTTTTTTAAAGGCAGTAAATGAGGCTGAATGAACTGTTTCGCTGCCTGACAAGTCTTCCCTGAAAGCCAGGTTTAGCAGTGGTAAGGTGTTGGGACTCTGCTGTTGGACAGTTTTATGTAGGCCCTAACAGTTTGTGGGCACCGTTTGTCGCCGTTTAGTGTTGTTTAGTGGCTTTGCTGGCACGCGTCCCACATATATATTTTTTTGCCCCACCAAGATTTACATGCTAAAATCGCAGCTGCTCTACATTAAGTAACATATTCATCTCAACTGTACATTTATGACATAACCTACATTTGCTTCCAACATAGTATTTTTGTCATCCATCTTAGCTGAAGAAAGTCACCAGCGATGGGTCGCATAGTGTCAAATTCGCCACTCGATATGATTGGTCATTGCCCAGCGGTCGCTGCTGGTGGTTTCCATAAAGTTGGGAAATGCTGAACTTTTTCACCGTCTCCCACGCCACCACCCAAAGGTCCACTGCCCTCTCCGCTTCTACACGCTTTCCTTCCATTGAAAATGAATGGGAAACGGTGTTTCACCAGTAGTGTACACGGGCCGTAACGTCAGATACACACACAGCTTTTACTTTGAGAACAGCTTGCACACGTATCTTGTTTCAGCCTCTCCTCTCTACACCCACACAGTCTTTGTTCATTAATTCAATCTTGTGGACGACATAAGATTAATTAATTAATGCAGTCAAAATTATTATCCGTCTTAGTTGTTTAAGCTTGCATATTGATTGAACAAACCGCACACGGATCCAATAACTAGTAAAACAGTTCCGTTGTCATAATCAAACATGTTCCCACAACATTGATACCTACTTGACTGAATGAATATTTGCTTTATTAGATTTAGCTATTAGTTTAACGGGTTTCTTCTTCCTCCTCTGAGGAGGAGTAGGAGAGATCGGACCAATGTGCAGTGTGGTAAGTGTCCATTTTAGTTTATTAAACTGAACAGTAAAGAATACAAAATACCAACGTGAATGATACACACCGAAACAGTCCTGAAATGTGAAACAAACATTACAACAGGAAACAAACACCCACGAAACACAGGTGGAAAAAGGCTACCTATGTATGATTCTCAATCAGAGAAAACTAACGACACCTGCCTCTGATTGAGAACCATACCAGGCCAAACTCAAAACACAACATAGAAAAACGAACATAGACAACCCACCCAACTCACGCCCTGACCATACTAAAACAAAGACATAACAAAAGAACTAAGGTCAGAACATGACAATTAGCTATCTTTTTCAATATTAGTTTAAGCCTAAAATGTAATAAATATTACTGGCCATTGGATCCATGTGCGGTTCGTTCAATCAATAATGCAAACTAAACAGAGGCGATGACATAAGAGACAAATGACAAAGCTCTGTCAAATAGTGTCCCTTCTTCTATGGTATAATGGCATTCGCAACAATTTGATGTGCTTCTGCCACCTACTGTGCGGGTGAATAATAAGTATGACAAAAAAGGTAATAATGTGGGTAAAAATAAATCAAATATCATACGAACTATATAAAAAAAAAAAGAAATTAACTAAACAAAAAAGATCAACCTGCTTTCCCATAAAAAAACTAATTCTAATCAGGTCCTTACATCAGGTCAACACTATACTTCTCCCATCTGCAAACATGTCACACGTGACCATATATTTGGCAATTCCCACACTGTAATGGTTTGGACACAAATGCTCTCACCGCATGCATACCTCACATATCCAAGCAGCGTCTCCTCAAACAACAATAATATCGATAGGCTTTTCTCCTTCCTTCCATTTACCATACGGGTCAGGAGACGTGCACTGACCACTCCTGGGATTGTCTGACTAAGGTACTCGTCATCTACAGTGCCTTCCAAAAGTATTCAGACCGCTTGACGTTTTCCACATTTTTTCCCCACATGTTAGGTTACAGCCTTATTCTAAAATGTATTCAAATAGTGTTTTCCCCCTCATCAATCTACACATACAACACCCCATAATGACAAAGCAAAAACAGGTCTTTAGAATTTTTTGATAATTTATATTTAAAAAATAATTAAATATCACATTTACATAAGTATTCAGACCCTCTACTCAGTACTTTATTCAAGCACCTTTGGCTGCGCTTTACATCCTCCAATCTACTTGGGTATGACGCTACAAGCTTGGCACACCTGTATTTGGGCAGTTTCTCCCATTCTTCTCTGCAGATCCTCTCAAGCTCTGTGAGGGTAGATGGGGCTTGTTGCTGCAGAGCTATTTTCAGGTCTCTCCAGAGATGTTCGATCAGGTTCAAGTCCAGTCTCTGGCTAGTCCACTCAAGGACATTCAGAGACTTGTCCCAAAGCCACTCCTGCTTTGCCTTGGCTGTGTGCTTAGGGTTGTTGTCCTGTTGGAAGGTGAACCTTCGTCCCCAGTCTGAGGTCCTGAGCGCTCTGGAGAAGAATTTCAACAAGGATCTCTCTGTACTTTACTCCGTTCATCTTTGCCTCGATCCTGACTAGTCTCCCAGTCCCCGCCGCTGAAAAACATCCACACAGCATGATACTGCCACCACCATGCTTCACCCTCGGGATGGTGGTAGGTTTCCTCCTGACATGATGCTTGGCATTCAGGCCAAAGAGTTCAATCTTGGTTTCACCAGACCAAAGAATCTTGTTTCTCATGGTCTGAGAGTCTATAGGTGCCTTTTGGCAAACCCCAAGCGGGCTGTCATGTGCCTTTTACTGAGGAGTGACTTCCATTGTGATGTGATAAGGTTGGACCCAGGTGTAGAGAAGAGACCAGATAAGGAATCAATGGTTAAGGAAAAACATAATACTTTACTGAGAAACGGTTGCCGCAGGATCACAGTACATTTTCGGGGAAAAACACAACCCCTCCACTCCACTTTGTCTCCAAACTCACTCAGGAAACGACCGGACACAGTGAACAATTCAAGCTTCTGCAAAGGACCACAGAAAACACCTATTTTAACAGGGGCACAATCATGAAATAACAAGACACACCTGATCCAATAAAAATCTCTAGGGCGGTCTCTGGTGCCAGGAGGAACCCTGACATCCGTCTGGCCACTCTACCATAAAGGCCTGATTGGTGGTTCTGCAGAGATGGTTGTCCTTCTGGAAGGTTCCATCTCCACAGAGGAACTCTAGAGCTCTGTCAGAGTGACCATTGGATTCTTGGTCACCTCCCTGGCCAAGGCCCTTCTCCCCCAATTACTCAGTTTGGCCCGGCATCCCAGCTCTGGGAGGCCAGAGGCCACTGTGTTCTTGGGGATCTTCAATGCTGCAGACATTTTTTGGTACCCTTCCCCAGATCTGTTCCTCGACACAATCCTGTCTCTGAGCTCTAAGGACAATTCCTTCAACCTCATGGCTTAGTTTTTGCTCTGATATGGACCGTCAACTGTGGGATCTATTATAGAAAGGTGTGTGCCTTTTTCCAAATCATTTCTAATCAATTGAATTTACCGCAGGTGGACTCTAATCAAGTTGTAGAGGCATCTCAAGGATGATAAATGGAAACGGGATGTACCTGAGCTCAATTTCAAGTCTCATAGCAAAGGGTCTGAATACTTACGTAAATGAGGCATTTATTTTTTAAATAAATTTGCAAACATTTCTAAAAACCTGTTTTCACTGTCATTATGCGATATTGTGTGTAGATTGCTGAGGATTTAAAAAAAATGTCATCCATTTTAGAAAAAGGCTATAATGTGACAACATTTGGAAAAAGTCAAGGGGTCTGTATATACAACGAGATTCCAGCTATAACTCTTTTGCCAAAACACAGTCCAATAAGAAATGCATTATTGGACAAGTCCTTGTCTTCTGGTACAAGTTTTGCTCGTGTTGTTTCATTGTTTGATTTCACTATTTTCTATTTATCGTTACACACTTCACTTGCCGCTCTTTCAGAATCAAGCAGTCACCATTTTCCTCTCTCCGGTTTCCGACCAATAGTGTCCCTCCAACAAATATTTGAATAACTAGTACAGTGTAGTGTAAAATAAAATATTTCATTTAAATATTCAAACATTAAGATCATTATAAAAACTCATTTGAATTAAATAATGGCAATTTTCTGACTTTGTTTAATCTTCGGATTTTCACTCGATAAATGCGGATTTCAACGTGCAGGCACAGGTTTCTAAACCTGTTTGCACTAGTTACCACAGCCACAAGTATATATAATGAAAACCAAATTGTGTTTTTGGCCTTAATTTAAGGTTAGGGTTAGGCATACAGTTAGCAGTGTGGTTGAGGTTAGGGTTAGGTTTAAAATCAGATTTTAAGAAGAGAAATTGCAGAAATGGGCGGGTTTAAGACTTTGTGACTGTGGTAACTAGTGACGACATTTCTAAACGCAGAGGCGCAACATCGCGGGACTTCTGGAAAGCTTGCGAATCCGAAACATACGAAGTGGACCAGGCCGGGGTTTGGGGTTTGAGAAGTAAATGAGAGAAGTGAAAAATTATTATATTATTGGTTACTTTTCTGTAAATCAAAAGACACAACCTAGATTCGAGGCAATGTGTAGTTGAACATGTTATTACTCCAATCTCGTGAAAGTGACAAACTGACACGTTTTCATTTTCGTCAAAACAACTTTATATCGGAGTGCCTTTGACGGTTTGCACATGCGCAGTACGGCTGGAGACTACCTTAGACCCATTGATGTGTTACTGCGCATGAGCTTAACTAGCCAACGTCACCATGACATCGCCGACAAGCGTTATCCGAGATTTCAGTTTCTGACTATCTTCATAGTGTACTGTCTTTGGTGCAATGATCTATCAAATAGTCAATGTAATCCGGTTTCCGCCCTTTTCTTTCCTCTTCCTCCTCCGAAAGGTAACGTGGTCTCTTCATGTGCTAGTCGTCGTATGCTAAAGTTACATTTTTTGACCGGTCTGTTGTTTAGATTGCTAATCGTTTAACAACATAAATTCTTATTACATAGGTGTGATATTGTTTGTACCGATAATTTGACCGAATGTTGAATATAAATACTAGGCCCAACTCGGTCTGCTATGCTAGCTGGCGAGGTTCAGCCTATGCAAGAAACCGGGTCTTCGCTCTTTGTCCTCATTTGTAGTCTGGTTTAGCTAATGTTACTGTCAATTTGATCAATTGTTGGCATGGTAAATGCATTAATTTATGTCTTTAATCGGAAAGGGTTTGACAATAACATGTTAAGTCCCCACGCCACTGAAACGTGGTCATTTAACGTTAGATGGCTAGCTACTGTATCTTCCTACCCTATTAATCAAAGTTAAAAGCCCGTTTTACATCAGCAGATGTCAAAATGCTTACACAGAAACCCAGCCTATAAAACCCCAAACAGCAAGCAATGCAGAAATAAAGGTTAAATAAGCACAATTTTGTATATCTAGGCAAATTAGTTTTTACAACAATGACGGCCTACCAAAGACAAAAGGCCTCCTATGGGGGCTGGGATAAAAAAAAATGTGTATGTGTGTATATACACTGCTCAAAATAATAAAGGGAACACTTAAACAACACAATGTAACTCCAAGTCAATCACACTTCTGTGAAATCAAACTGTCCACTTAGGAAGCAACACTGATTGACAATATATTTCACATGCTGTTGTGCAAATGGAATAGACAACAGGTGGAAATTATAGGCAATAAGCAAGACACCCCCAATAAAGGAGTGGTTCTGCAGGTGGTAACCACAGACCACTTCTCAGTTCCTATGCTTCCTGGCTGATGTTTTGGTCACTTTTGAATGCTGGCGGTGCTTTCACTCTAGTGGTAGCATGAGACTGAGTCTACAACCCACACAGGTGGCTCAGGTAGTGCAGCTCATCCAGGATGGCACATCAATGCGAGCTGTGGCAAGAAGGTTTGCTGTGTCTCAGCATAGTGTCCAGAGCATGGAGGCGCTACCAGGAGACAGGCCAGTACATCAGGAGACGTGGAGGAGGCCGTAGGAGGGCAACAACCCAGCAGCAGGACCGCTACCTCCGCCTTTGCAAGGAGGAACAGGAGCACTGCCAGAGCCTGCAAAAATGACCTCCAGCAGGCCACAAATGTGCATGTGTCTTCTCAAATGGTTAGAAACAGACTCCATGAGGGTGGTATGAGGGCCCGACGTCCACATGTGGGGGTTGTGCTTACAGCCCAACACCGTGCAGGATGTTTGGCATTCGCCAGAGAACACCAAGATTGGCAAATTCGCCACTGGCGCCCTGTGCTCTTCACAGATGAAAGCAGTTTCATACTGAACACATGTGACAGTCTGGAGACACCGTGGAGAACGTTCTGCTGCCTGCAACATCCTCCAGCATGACTGGTTTGGCGGTGGGTCAATCATGGTGTGGGGGGGCACAGCCCTCCATGTGCTCCCCAGAGGTAGCCTGACTGCCATTAGGTACCGAGATGAGATCCTCAGACCCCTTGTGAGACCATATGCTGGTGCAGTTGGCCCTGGGTTCCTCCTAATCTAATGCTAGACCTCATGTGGCTGGAGTGTGTCAGCAGTTCCTGCAAGAGGAGGGCATTGATGCTATGGACTGGCCCGCCCGTTCACCAGACCTGAATCCAATTGAGCACATCTGGGACATCATGTCTCGCTCCATCCACCAACGCCACGTTGCACCACAGACTGTCCAGTAGTTGGCAGATGCTTTAGTCCAGGTTTGGGAGGAGAACCCTCAGGAGACCTTCCGCCACCTCATCAGGAGCATGCCCAGGCGCTGTAGGGAGTTCATACAGGCACGGAGGCCACACACACTACTGAGCCTAATTTTGACATGTTTTAAGGACATTACATCAAAGTTGGATCAGCCTGTAGTGTGGTTTTCCACTTTAATTTTGAGTGTGACTCCAAATCCAGACCTCCATGGGTTGATAAATTTGATTTCCATTGATAATGTTTGTGATTTTGTTCTCAGCACATTCAACTATGTAAAGAAAAAAGTATTTAATAAGAATATTATATTCATTCAGCTCTAGGATGTGTTATTTTAGTGTTCCCTTTATTTTTGTGAGCAGTATATGTGTGTGTGTATATATATGTATGTATATATATGTATGTGTATGACAAAAAGCACATCACGACAAGAGACCACAACATAGCAAGGCAGCAACACATGGTAGCAACAACATGATAGTAGCACAAAACATGGTACAAACATTATTGGGCACAGACAACAGCACAAAGGGAAAGAAGGTAGAGACAACAATACTCACGCAAAGCAGCTACAACTGTCAGCAAGGATGTCCATGATTGCTATAAAATTGTCCAGTTTGAGTGTTTGTTGTGACCCAGGGTGTGCTTTGGGGACCTTTAACAGAATGTGACTGGCAGAACGGGTGTTGTATGTGGAGGATGAGGGCTGCAGTCGATATCTCAGATAAGGTGGAGTGAGGCCTAAGAGGGTTATATAAATAAGCATAAACCAGTGAGTCTTGCGACGGGTATACAGAGAGAACCAGTTTACAGAGGAGTATAGAGTGCATTGATGTGTCCTATAAGGAGCATTGGTGGCAAATCTAATGGCCGAATGGTAAAGAACATCTAACCGCTCGAGAGCACCCTTACCCACCGATCTTTAAATGATGTCTCCGTAATCTAGCATGGGTAGGATGGTCATCTGAATCAAGGTTAGTTTGGCAGCTGGGGTGAAAGAGGGGCGATTACGATAGAGGAAACCAAGTCTAGATTTAACTTTAGCCTGCAGCTTTGATATGTGCTGAGAGAAGGACAGTATACCGTCTAGCCATAGTCCCAAGAACTTGTATGAGGTGACTACCTCAAGCTCTAAACTCTCAGAGGTAGTAATAACACCTTTTAGGAAGCACAGTGGCTAGGAAAAACTTTCTAGCCATTTAGTAAATTGAATTTACTTCAGTTCGCCAACGTGGATGGTAAGTTATTTGCATTTTTGAAAACTACAGGAGATGGGACTCGAACCTGTCCTGTAAAATAGCTGTTTTATAGACTGGTTTTTAGCAAACATGGTTTTTAGCAAACATTAGAACAAGTACCGAGTAAGCTAATGTTAGTTTTTGGGGGAACGTGTATCTTTGGTTACTGTTATGTAACTTCTATTGACGCTTCTTGTCTGCCCCAGGTTTGTCAACATGTCGTCTCATCTGCAGTGGATGGTCATTAGGAACTGCTCCAGCTTCCTCATCAAGAGGAATGGACAGACCTACAGTACTGTGAGTACAACTGACAGATGGTCCTAGTAAGAGTAAACCATCATACCTGGTGGATCATGAAGTAGGTCATGCATGCAGTCACATGCTCTTTGAGTGTGTTGATATCTTGGGAATGTGTCTATGGTCTGAATGTACATGATTGACCATGCAGGGTCTTGTTTCATGATTTGTCCTTGCTGATTTTAAGATTTGTTAGTCAAATGTATTTCTCATTTGTTTACCAGGAGCCCAACAACCTGAAGTCCAAGAACTCTTTCCGTTTCAACGGCCTAGTGCACAGAAAGACTGTTGGTGTTCAGCCTGCAGCTGATGGCAAGGGTGTGGTTATCGTGCTGAAGAAGCGCGCAGGTAAACATAGTTGTCCAAAATACCAATGATATATATTTTTAAGTCCTTTATATGAAGTGGTCTCAGTTTCAGGTGTGTAGGAGTCAAATTTAGGATACTGGAAGAAATGGGAGACCTGTTGAAGTTTTGGATTTATCCCTTTGAGGCTTGAATACAAAACTAAAGATGTTTATTTAAACCTCATAGTGGCCAAAAGTTTATAGTGCAGTAAAGTGTGTAAATAAAATATGAAAACCAAACGTTTTGGCATCAAGCAATCGTTAGTGTGAAATGGCTGGCACACACTCCTGGCTTCTATTTCAAGGATGTGTCACATGATCAAGCAAGAAAATTCACAAGATGTATGTCAGTACGTAGTACAATGGAATACTTGATCTACATTATTCAGTGTTTTCCACAAGTACATGGAATAGCCAGTCAAATGGAAAAAGTAGCCGGGGGGTGCTTAGAATTGTTTTGCCGGAGGAGCTCTATTTTGGTGGCCTCTGGTACAGTCTAATGCCTTGATTCCATCCAAAATTATTGAATACTTTATTGAATTTACCACCCAGATTTGAAAATGTGTTGCGGTATTGTGTAGAAAGACGAGACTTACCATTTTAATTGCTGAAAATTAGAGATGTGCTTCTCCTTTCATGAATGATTCGATACGTGTATAGATGCATGGGCTCTGATATGATACAGGAATGATACGTTTTATTTGGAACGATTGACTAGGGGCATGAATTGATGAGATGCAATTCAATGTACTAAATGTTTTTACATTAACACATTCATTTTCCATTTAAAATGAGTTTCTGCTGATGGGAGCTCAGGAGCTGGGCCTCTAAGCTGGATCTTTCAGATGATTTATCTAAGCTGAGTGGCCCTGTGTCAGTTAATGGTTTGGGTGTAGGCATGTGAGCTGAGCCATAGGGCAGACTGAGAATCTACCACCCCACTGTCAGATTGGAATTAGTTAAATTATGTTTATGCGCAATATTCTAAATGCCTGTATCGCAGAATCAAGGTGTTTTGTATTTTTGTTTTTGAGCATTTGTCCACTTTTTCTCATGTTGACATTTTGGTCTGGTCATGTTCACACCTTCCCATTTACATCAGAGATCTGTATATTATGACTAGATGCTCATGTCTCTACCCTAACAATGGGATTTGTTGTCCCTTAGGCGGGAGGGCAGAATCGCTAGCAGTATTTTATTCAAGAATGTTATACTAGCTGTTTAGTATGTTTTATAAATGTGAAGTACAGTATGTGTAATCATCTTTGAAATGGAAGCCAGGTGTGTGTGCTGACCTTATTACACTCATGATGGTGTGATGCCGAAACAAATTTGTTTCGATTTTCACCCCTCCATAATAACAACCAGGAAATGCAAGAACAGTTCACATACTTGTATGTGGTGGTGCATTGATACATGTCATGATAATCCACCTCAGGTGTAAATCACCTTAGCAAAGTTGTCTTGCTGCGTCGTGTAGTAAAGATATTAGGTAGCTGTTGTGCCTGTGATCCACGTTCATGTGGATCTAACCACTCATGGCTGATTGCTTTAAGTCAGAGCTTACTCAGAATTGAGGGAGCTTGGTCATGTTAATGGTACCTTTTCTTGTTATTGCTCAGGCCAGCGCAAGCCTGCCACTTCATATGAGAAGATCACCATCAACAAGAACTCCCGCGCCACTCTGAGCAGCCTGAGGCACATCATCCGCAAGAACAACTACAGGAAGGACCTGCGCATGGTGAGCCCTCTATCTACTAAACCTCATGTTTTTCTATTGGTCTTCAATATGGGTCCTTGGGACCAACAGGGTGTAGTGGCTTTTGTTCCAGCCCAGCACTATATGTTGAATCGGGTGTGTTAGCGCTGGGTTGGAACGAAAGCCTGTATATCTTGTGGGATTCAGGAGTCGGATTGCAGACTGCTGTAGTGCTACCCAAGCTTACATCCGAGACATTGAGTATCTATCTCACTGACGGTGAACTGTTTTATTTTTCTGACATGGGATTAATCCTGGCCCTGGACTAAAGTATGTTCAATGGCAGTTACTGACTGAAATAGCTTTTTTTAGTCTAGCTGTAGGCTTAATCAGTGTCCAGGAAACTGGCCCTTGCTGCTATAGACCTTGAATAAACCCATAGGGCTTAAGGTTGTATGATGGATTAATGGTTAGACCCTAAGCAGGTAAAGCACAAGTGTCAAACGCATTCCACAGAGGGCCGAGTGGCTGCAGGTTTTTGCTCCTCCCTTGTACTTGATTGATGAATTAAGGTCACTAGTAAAGAACTCGCCACGCCTAGTTGTCTAGGACTTAATTGAAAGGAAAAAACTAAAACTTGCAGACACTAGGCCCTACATTGAATGAGTTTGACACCTTGAGGTAAAAATCGATCTCAGTCTAACGTCTTGAGTCATTAGTTGAGTGGTGTGCTTTGTTTTCCTAGGCTGCGCTGCGTCGTGCCAGCGCCATCCTGATGAGCCAGAAGCCTGTGGTGGTAAAGAAAAGGCGTTCCAAGGCTGCCAAAACCGCATAAATAGTTGAAAAATTACGACAAATAAAAACCATTTTTTGAAAAACACTACCCTGTCGTGTCTTAAATGTTTTATATTTTAATAATAAAGCGCAATGTGTTTAGCACATTTGTAAGCTAGATAACTTTGCTAGCTAAACAGAAAAAGCTAAGCTACTTTAATTTGCCACGTTACAAGCTGGGCAATAATTGGATATACCAAATTGAGCTGCAAACCCAACCTGACAATGACAATAAGCTAATTGTGTTTAAGTGTGGAGCCAATCAGGGGGACTATTTCATAAAGCCATTAGAAGAATGTTGCAAATCTCTATTTCGGCTGCTGCTGACAACTGCATGTAAGTTGTTCTGCTACATCATAATTGTCTTTATTTTGGCAGATTAATTCATGCTTATTTCTGATTGACTCATGTTTTAACTACTTCTTTCTTATCTGGAACTGGGGGTGGTGACTGTGCTTCTACACCTGCATTGTTTGCTGTTTGGGGTTTTAGGCTGGGTTTCTGTACAGCACTTTGAGATATCAGCTGATGTACGAAGGGCTATATAAATTGATTTGATTTGGTGAGAATGGCGCAGAAGCCACCTTTTTGTTCGTTTAATGGATAAAGTTGTATAGTAAGGAAGTCTGCCCATGTCAACTCTGGTGATCATTCAAACAAAAAGATACCCCTCTGGCCACCAGTGCACATTTCCAAACTATTTGCATATAACATTATAAACTATGCTGGTATTCTTTTGTCCATTCTTTAATTGTTAAATTATATTTTTAGCAAACATGTTTAATAATAGCCATAATTCATAAATGGCACCATGCAGGGTTCCATACTGAACAAAAATATAAACTCAACATGTAAGGTGTTGGTCTCGTGTTTCATGAGCTGAAAGAAAAAATCCCAGAAATGTTCCACACGCACAAAAAGTAAATTTTTGGGGGGCACACTGTTGTTTAATGTCCTTGTTAGTGAGCATTTCTCTTTTGTCAAGATAATCCATCCACCTGGCAAGTATGGCATATCAATAAGCTGTTTAAACCCTGATCATTACACTGGTGCAACTTGTGCTGGGGACAAAAGGCAAATCTAAAATGTCCAGTTTTTTCACACAACACTAATTTTGAGTGTGACTCCAAATCCAGACCTCCATGGGTTGATAAATTTGATTTCCATTGATAATTTTTGTGATTTTGTTGTCAGCACATTCAACTATGTAAAGAAAAAAGTATTTAATAAGAATATTTCATTCAGATCTAGGATGTGTTATTTTAGTGTTCCCTTTATTTTTTTGAGCAGTGTATTTTCAGTACCAGTCAAAAGTTTGGACACCTACTCATTCAAGGGTTTTTCTATTTCCTACATTAGAATAATAGTGAAGACATCATGCCAAGAGTGTGCAAAGCTGTCATCAAGGCAAAGGGTAGCTACTTTGAAGAATCTCAAATATAAAATATATCTTGATTTGTTTAACACTTCTTTGGTTACTACATGATTCCATATGTGTTATTTCATAGTTTTCATGTCTTTACTATTATTCTACAATGTAGACAATAAAGAAAAACCATTGAATGAGTAAATGTGTCCAAACTTTTGACTGGTGCTGTGTGTGTGTGTGTGTGTGTGTATGTGTATGTGTGTATAAATATATTGTCTCCAACAATGATTCAAAATCCTGACCGGCTAATTGGTGCTCCATCTATCTTTTGACTAAACGTGTGCCACTTTGGTATTTCAAAACGTTGGGTGGTGATAAATACAAACAATTAAACTGTTCTCCATTTTTATGTAGCTACTACAGTGTTCGTGGGAGGAATGCTTACTAACTTCCCTTTGATGACGTTTGATTTTTTGGCTTCTTCTGTGAGGGTTTAAGAGGTGCCGCCACCTACTGTAGGTAGTGTGAATTTCTCTTTTGGCAGTTTGTAGGAGCGTATGAATAATAAACTGCTACAGTCTATTTTATCTAATACAAATAACATTACTTGCCGAAAAGGGGGTAGTTCAAAAGGCTGACATCCCCCCAATTAAATGACAATGGGTCATGAAGTTTAGCAGTGCATGCTATTCATTGAAATTCACATTGCTAGTTGCAACAGTAGCTGTGGCTTCAATTTGAACATAGTTTGAAGTAATAAACAGGCCATGGAATGAAATTTACATTGGAACGTAGGCTGTGTATTAATGGCCTCAATTACAATAGACTAAAATTGGCTTCATGACCACCGATAATTTCACCCTTAATGACACCGATCAACACTTTTATCAGGGAACAAGGTGAGACCCTGATGCAGACACAGGAGGCAGATGGTTAGAGTCCACGATTATTAACAATTCAAAAGGGATAGGCAAGAGAATGGTCGTGGATAGGCAAAAGGTCAAAACCAGTTCAGAGTTCCATAGGTACAGAATGGCATTCAGGCTCGAGGTCAGGGTGAGGCAGAATGGTCAGGCAGGCAGGAATGGAGTCCAGAAAAACAGGCAAAGGTCAAAACCGGGAGGACTAGTAAAAGAGAATAGAAAAGCAGGAGCACAGGAAAAACATGCTGGTTGACTTGGAACATACAAGACGAACTGGCACAGAGAGACAGGGATAAATACACCAGGGAAAATATGCAATACTTGCAGGGGGTGGAGACAATCACAAGGACAGGTGTAACAGATCAGGCCGTGACAACTTTGTGTGAAGCGGTTTAGGGAGTGGCATCTCATTAAAAAAGCAACTGGAATGGTTGCTAGGAACTGTTGGTATTGCCTCCAAAATATAGCCTAGTATACAGTATAAAACAAATGAAACAAATTATGGCTATAAATAGTAAACTATTAGGTGCATCACTTTGTGTCATCCTCCCTAAAAATGATGCATTGTGTCCTTCTGTGTGGTTGTTTTGTTTAAAAATGTGCAAATAAATCCAACTAAATTGAAATCACAAAAATATAGGCTAAGCTTTATAGAACACAACAAAAACAGCTTGCAGCCTGTGGCTTGCTGTGGTTAGCTGGAAGGTGGAAGGCCGAATTTGAGATTAGAGAAATTCATGACTATTGTCCTTCAAATGAACTCTTGGCTAGATGGCTTGCCTAGAGCGTATAGCTGTCCTCTGAGTGGGGGCTACCCGCCAGAGATGCAAATCACGTCTTGAGTGGCAAACTCCACTCGCCCGCTGGAGGTAGGAGTTTACAGCCTTTACAGGAGTTTACAGGAAATAGCATGTGAGGAGACATTTTTTGCTATCTGGGTATAAGTGTGCTGAAAGTTCGTTGTCAATTTGTTTACTGTAAAATAGCATTGTCAAACACTATTTCTTCTGAAAGTTTAATAAGGGTTGGTAACAGGCTGATTGGTTAGGTATTTGAGCCAGTAAAGTGGGCTTTACTATTCTTGGGTAACAGAATGACTTTTGCTTCCCTCTAGGCATGAGGGCACACACTTTATTGTAGGCTTAGATTGAAGATAGGGCAAACAGGAGTGGCAATATCGTCTTATATTATCCTCAGTAATTTTCAAATCCAGACACACAGACAAATCCAGGTGGCTTGTCATTATTAATAGACAACAATATTTTTTTTTACCTCTTCTACACTCACTTTTCGGAATTCAAAATTACAATGCTTGTCCTTCATAATTTTGTCAGTTATACTTGAATGTGTAGTGTCAGCGTTTGTTGCTGGCATGTCATGCCGAAGTTTGCTAATCTTGCCAATTAAAAGTATTAAAGTAGTTGGCAATATTAGTGGTTTTTGTGATGAATGAGCCATCTGATTCAATGAATTGTGGAGCTGAGTTTGCCTTTTTGCTCAAAATTGCATTTAATGTGCTCCAAAAGCTTTTTACTATTATGCTTTATATAATTAACCTTTGTTTCATAGAATAGTTTATTCTGCTTTTTATTCAGTTTAGTCACATGATTTCTCAATTTGCAGTAAGTTTGCCAATCGGTTGTTCAGCCAGAATCATTTGCCATTCCTTTTGCTTCATCCCTCCCAACCATACAATTTTTCAATTCATCATCAATCCACGGGGATTTAACAGTTTTTACAGTAATTTACTTAATGGGTTGATGCTTATTAGTAACTGGAATAAGCATTTTCATAAATGTGTCAAGTGCAGTGTCTGGTTGCTCCTCATTACACACCACAGACCAGCAAATATTCTTTGCATCCTCAACAAAGGAAAACCAAACTTTGGTACTTTGGTTTTCCTAGATATGGCTACTATATTGTGATCACTACATATGATAGATTTGGATACTGCTTTAAAGCAGATTTCTGCAGCATTACTAAATATGTGATCAATACATGTTGATGATTTCATTCCTGTGCTGTTTGTAACTACCCTGGTAGATTGACTGATAACCTGAACCAGGTTCCAGGCACTGGTTACAGTTTGACGCTTTCTCTTGATTGTGCAGCTTGATGAAAGCCAGTCAATATTAAGGTCACCCAGAAAATATACCTCTCTGTTGATATCACATAATAACATTATCAAGAATTTCATACATATTATCCAGATACTGACTGTTAGCACGTGGTGGTCTATAGCAGCTTCCCACAAGAATAGGCTTCAGGTGAGGCAGGTGAACCTGTAGCCATATTACTTCAACAGCATTTAACATGAGATCCGCTCTAAGCTTTACAGGAATGTGCCTCTGGATACAGGTCATGTAAAGCATATTACTGTACAGCCACTGTGCTGCAATTAAGGTGTTTATCAGTGCCCAAATCTGCCATTTTCAATCCGTATATGGGTATGAATGTAAAGGGTGACATTTCAGTCATGGGATTCTTTGCTTTAACCCATGGGGCTATAACAACACTGTACAGCATGTGTTTGATGGGGTTCCTAGAAACACTTTTATTTTATCCTAATGGTGCTGATTAGACTGGCATCTGGTGGGTGTAATTGGTTTGTTTGGGCTGACCTAATTTACATGGAGCTGTGCAACATCCCCTGTTCTGGAGAAGCTTGTGTTTCTGATTCATTCCATCTGGTTCAAACCCACAGCCCAGGTCCTGTCCCTTGACTCGAACAGCTGCTGTTCACCAGAGCATGTAACCAAATGGGTTGCACCTAATTAAAAATCAAATTGTGGCCATCCCCATGTGTATTGCTATTGATTACCTATAGTCCCATGCAAATAAATATGTTTTGACACTCCTATGATGTAAATCTTGCTTTTCATGAACAGGACTTGATTGGTAGCATGTGAAGGAGGTTAAAATGTAACATTGTTTGCAGTTTGGCGTTTCCTTTCCTAATGGAGAGCAGCAGAGCCCAGTTGTTGGAAACTCAGGCACTGCTGTCACTAGCTCTAATCAACAGCGTGGAAACATTGGATTGATTTATTTGAAAGTAGTTCAGCTGAGTTTCCACCTCCGGCTTTGTGAAAAAAAAGTTTTGTCACCTCCCCTCGCTATAAGATAAAAGTATCCAAAGTTAAAGGATGTTTCAGTGGTGAAGTGAGATACATAGCTTCTATGGGATTTGGATGTTTCAGAATGTTACATTTTTGCTGAGGATGAAGCTCCAATGGTTTGTGTGTATTGGGGAAACAACTCTGTGGTCGGTATGAGGATGAGGGGACCCAGGCTAGTGCTGTTTCTGCCCCTGGCACTACTGATCCTGCAGGGCCGGGGCTTTGAGCTGCAGGACACCATCCATGCTCTCATCGAGGAGAACATCCATCTCCACGACCAGCTGGAGAACCTCACTCAGGCCCTCAGAGAGCTCAAGCAGCTGCTGTGGCACCATTCCAACGGTCAGCTCTCTCCTTTACACAATGCCGTTTCTAGCTCTACCTCCTCTTTCCGGTTGCCTCAGTTTTCTCATATTTTGTGTTCCATGCCTATTTTCCTCTTACTCTGTACCTATTTTTGGTTCAGGTGTTCCATCTCCTTTTCTATTCTCCTCTTGACAGTTACAGAATGTATTTGTACCCTCTCCGACACTGAAATAGAGTTTCTGAAGTATTTGCGCTGGTCATTAGAACATGATTAAATATGGGACATTGAATTTCATGTAGATGATCAAAGTAGGATTTTGGAGATTAGGGAATTTAACACTATATACTGCACAGTTAATAGAGTTATTGATTGACGTTACATCTGTTTACAGAGTGTATTTTAACTTGGTATAATAAGCATCATTATTGTGTGTTTTGGATACAGACCCTAACCATGAGCATGACGTGGATATTCAGCATCTCTGGGATGAATGGTCAGAACATGGTCAGTAACCAATCTGATTTCTCCTTCCCCCTCTCCTCTGCAAATCTAACAATTGCACAGTGGATATCCAGCCATATCATATATCTGATGTGAATACATGAACAGATCTAGAGCAAGGGCACTGCATTCAAAGAACAGGGGAAAGAGATGGCATAGACCGTTAGTCCACATTAATCATATGCCTAAATGAAGCAGCTGGGTCACAGTGGTGGTGTTACCACCATTGGGCCAATACCACAGGCAAATGTTTTTTGTACATCAACTCTTCTACCTAACACCAACAGTATTGTAAACAGTATTGCCCATGATTTCAGTGGTTTGTTTAATGTAATGCAGTCCTAAATATGCAGAGATATACAGTACCAAGCAAAGGTTTTACCTTTACTATTTTCTACATTGTAGAATAGAGAAGACATGAGAACTATGAAATAACACATATGGAATCATGTAGTAACCAAAAAAGTGTTAAATCAAAATATTTTATATGTGAGATTCTTCAAAGTAGCCACCCTTTGCCTTGATGACAGTTTTGCACACACTTGGCATTCTCTCAACCAGCTTCACGAGGTAGTCACCTGGAATGCATTTCAATTAACAGGTGTGCCTTGTTAAAAGTTAATTTGTGGAATTTCTTTCTTTAATGTGTTGTGACAAGGAGTGGAGGAGTGGAATACAGAAGAAAATACCAAGTCCATATTATGGCAAGAACAGCTCAAATAAGCAAAGAGAAATGACAGTCCATCATTACTTTATGACATGAAGGTCAGTCAATTCGGAACATTTGAAGAACTTTGAAAGCTTCTTCAAGTGCAGTCGCAAAAACCATCAAGAGCGATGATGAAACTGGCTCTCATGAGGACCGCCACAGGAAAGGAAGACCCAGTTACCTCTGCTGCAGTGGATAAGTTCATTAGAATTACCAGCCCAAATAAATGCTTCACAGAGTTCAAGTAACAGTAACATCTCAACTACAACTGTTCAGAGGAGACTGTGTGAATTAGGCCTTCATGGTCGAATTACTGCAAAGAAACCACTACTAAAGGACACCAATAATAAGAAGAGACTTGATTGGGCCAAGAAACACAAGCAATGGACATTAGACCAGTGGAAATCTGTCCTTTGGTCTGATGAGTCCAAATATGAGATTTTTGGTTCCAACCACTGTGTCTTTGTGAGACGCAGAGAAGGTGAACGGATGATCTCCACATGTGTGATTCCCACCGTGAAGCATGGAGGAGATGCGATGGTGACACTGTGATTTATTTAGAATTCAAGGCACACAACCAGCATGGCTACCACAGCATTCTGCAGTAATACACCATCCCATCTGGTTTGCGTTTAGTGGGACTATCATTTGTTTTTCAACATTGGCCAAACACACTTCCAGGCTGTGTAAGGGCTATCTGCTGCATCAGATGACCTGGTCTCCACAATCACCCAATCTCAACCGATTTGAGATGGTTTAGAATGAGTTGGACAGAGTGAACGAAAAGCAGTCAAAAAGTGCTCAGCATATGTGGGAATGCCAAGAGTGAGCAAAGCTGTCAAGGCAAAGGGTGGCTACTTTGAAGAATCTCAAATATATTTTGATTTGTTTAACACCTTTTTGGTTACTACATGATTCCATGTCTTATTTCATAGTTTGGACGTCTTGACTATTATTATTATTACAATGTAGAAAATAGTAAAAATAAAGAAAAACCATTGAATGAGTAGGTGTGTCCACACTTTTGCCTGGTACTGTATATAAAACATTTAAATTGTTTTGGCTCTATACTCGCATGATTTTGGATTTGAGATTGAATGATGAATACAAGGCAACAGTACCAAATGTCACCTTTCAGTTGAGGGTATTTGCAAATGTATTTTCTTTCTCTTACATTTGTGACTCCAAAATGACAAGACATGATATTCATAATAAGTTACTTTTGTGCACTAACTACTGTGAGGGAGGTCTACCTGGTAGTAGTTGTAGGTTTTTACATTACCCAAGTTCAGTCTGTGCTTTTATTTGACCATGAGGAAAAAGAGCTACTGTGTAAATACCACAACGCAGGTTTGATTGATTTGAGCCCATAGTCACTGTACAAATGATCAAGGTTGTTCTCTCTCTTGCAGGCATCAGTGCAGAGACCCATCTCCTGTTGGAGCATGCTCTGTGTGGACATGACGCCCATGGTTCAGCCAGTCCTCTCCATGTGCACCTCCCCCCCTTTTTGATAACGCTCCCCTGTATCACTGTCCTTCTGCTGGGAGCATTTTAGGCTACATTGACTGGTTGAAATTGGCTGTCATCATTGGTTGGACAATCTCTACAGGGCTTTTTGCAATCTGCAAAGGAACATATTGGTGATTAGAGAAAGCTCTTTCAGAATAATAATATGGTGCTCTTGAAACGGCAGTATTTGGGTTGCTGACTTGATTGACTGATCATTTAAAATGCTTGTCTTGAAATAAGACCTTCAATCTTATTATAATTAGTCAATGTGATATATTGTTTGGTCTGCTATGAACTATATGTAGTGAAATGTATATGCACTTTTAGTGTATTTGGAAATCACAATCACCAGAGGGGCAATGTTAAGTTTTATGCATGAAAGCTGAAAAATCAAGAGGCAGTCTTAAACAGACCAACGATGTGATATTGTTAGCTTAGCATAGCGTTGAGCTTTCTATTATGTGCAATCACTGTTGTGTTGGACACAATATGGTCTGCTTCCCAATTCTCCACACTTCTCCCAAAGTGTGCACACTTCAGATCATGTCTTTAAAAGCAATGGATTGGTGTAATCATTGTCTGGAGAGTTTCCACCATTGCGGAGTTCATGACAAATTCAGTGAATGTGCACACTTTGGGAAAAATGTAGCCTGCAGTGATTTACAAAAATGTTACTGAAAAAAAGTGTCTGAATAAAACTTACAAACCAAACAGCTATAATTTTTGGACCAGGTTGTTCAAATGTTCACTGTCAGTAAATCAGGAGCAATTGTAAAATGGTGAGCAACTTCTGAGAAAAGAAAAAAGGAAAAAAAGCGTGCATCATTGCCATCTTTATACCCCAGAAGAAGCTGCATGCTTTGTGAATGCATACTACTACCCCTTAAACAAAAATACACCATGTAAGTCAAATCAAGCTAGTTTATTTTATCCATAATATTAACAGGTATAAAACTAACAAAATGTCCCTTTGGACAGAACATTTTCTACAGGGTGAGCTAGTTAAACATGCACAAATAAGAGACATTGGACCAGAAAAACAACAATGCATTGTCACAATTAAAAACAAATAAGTTAAAGCTTAAACATCAAAAAATAATAATGTCTGCATATCATTGTAAAACAAATAATAGGTCTCAGTCTTGGTTTATTCATGTAACTAGTTAAACTAACATGATGTGTAATGAAGCATATAACTTAGGTGAATAAATATCATAATTAATAGGGAATGTATAGGTCTTTAGGTCCTGTCGATCATAACAACCCACTTCCCTGGCTGCAGGCAAATTCAAATCTGGACCTTGAAGCCAGTTCCACTGGGGTTTTTCATTATTTCCCTCTAATCGGGCATTGATTTAGACATGGGACACCATGTGGGTGCAATTCATTTCCCAGGTAGAACAGGTCATGGCTACAGAGACAGTCTTTTCACAACACTTTGATACAAAGTGATTTTTTGTAGCAGGTTAGGAAAGCATTTTCACTAACCTTAACCTCAGTCTCCTAACCTGCTACGAAAAAGTGGCTTCGGTATAAAAGTGCCGTGATAAGCGTTTCCCCATGGCTAGAACAGATGCAGCTCATGTCAAAGTGAGATCAAAAGTTGCATGTTCGAGTGGCGTTGGGGGAATATTTGCATTTTAGCTAACCCTAACCTAATTCTCCTAACCTGCTACGTCCATTTTTATAACCTGCTGTGTAAGTTCTGCTAACCTGCAAGTAAAAGTCCCTTCTGACAATCGCTGCATCCCATCTAGTCAACCGATAGAGCAGCACTACGCTGGACCTCCAGGCTCAGATAAACATTTTGCTAATATTGCCAATATGGTGTCCAGTTACAACTCTATCGCCGTTTAAAACTGAGCGACTCCACAACATGAAATTACTTCCTGTAACACCCATAACAAAATTTCACACCATCGTCAAAGGGAGTCGCAAATTTGTCAACAAGGTATTTGCGTATAGTAATCGCATGTTGAGTTTCTCAATTTCAAACAACTCTGGCGGTGTCAAGCACTGACGAGCCCAGAGATAACGTGGTAGTGGAAACCACGCTATTGAACTTGAGCGTATTCAAATCGGTCTTAGTTGTAGGTCAAATCACTCCTTTAAAAGTGTGTGCGCACGTAGGGGTTCTGTCAACCGTGTGTGTGTGTGTACGTAGGGGTTCTAGTCTGTCGACCGTGTGTGTACGTAGGGGTTCTAGTCTGTCGACCGTGTGTGTACGTAGGGGTTCTAGTCTGTCAACCGTGTGTGTGTGTATGTAGGGGTTGTCATCTGTCGACCGTGTGTGTGTGTACATAGGGGTTCTAGTCTGTCGACTGTGTGTGTGTGTGTACATAGGGGTTCTAGTCTGTCGACTGTGTGTGCACGCGCACGTATGGGTTCTAGTCTGTCGACCGTGTGTGTGTGTGTACACGTAGGGGTTCTAGTCTGTCGACCGTGTGTGTGTGTACATAGGGGTTCTAGTCTGTCGACCGTGTGTGTGTGTGTGTGTGTGTGTGTGTGTGTGTGTGTGTGCACATAGGGGTTCGAGTCTGTCGACCGTGTGTGTGTGTGTGGGCGCGCACGTATGGGTTCTAGTCTGTCGACTGTGTGTGTACGTAGGGGTTCTAGTCTGTCGACTGTGTGTGTACGTAGGGGTTCTAGTCTGTCGACTGTGTGTGTACGTAGGGGTTCTAGTCTGTCGACTGTGTGTGTACGTAGGGGTTCTAGTCTGTCGACTGTGTGTGTACGTAGGGGTTCTAGTCTGTCGACTGTGTGTGTACGTAGGGGTTCTAGTCTGTCGACTGTGTGTGTACGTAGGGGTTCTAGTCTGTCGACTGTGTGTGTACGTAGGGGTTCTAGTCTGTCGACTGTGTGTGTACGTAGGGGTTCTAGTCTGTCGACTGTGTGTGTACGTAGGGGTTCTAGTCTGTCGACTGTGTGTGTACGTAGGGGTTCTAGTCTGTCGACTGTGTGTGTACGTAGGGGTTCTAGTCTGTCGACTGTGTGTGTACATAGCGGTTCTAGTCTGTCGACTGTGTGTGTGTGTGTACATAGCGGTTCTAGTCTGTCGACTGTGTGTGTGTGTGTGTGTACACATTGGGGTTCTCGTCTATGTCGAGTGTGTATACACATAGAGGTTCTAGTCTATGTTTCTATTTATGTGCAGGTCTGTTCTCTAGTCTATGTCAAGGTCAGAGTCATCGCTCTGTGTGATGGCGCAGTTGCGGATGGTCTTAGCGACAAGGACAGGTTTGTCCGGCAGCAGCCCATACTCTTGCAGCAGCGCTTCCACATCCACAGCATAGAAGTCCTCTCCTAGCTGGTCTGTGATGCGCACAAAGTTCCCAATCAGGTCTCCTCCTTTGTACACCAGCAGGGCTGGCAAGGCGCTGCCCCTGAACTGGGCACTGGTGCCGATAACCGACCCACGCACGCTACAGAACTTGACCAGGGGGTATTCCTGTGCCAGGCACAGCAGGCTGCCCATCATTGCCTCGCAGGCAGGCACCTCGCCCTCGTAGATGTGGATCATAACCAGGCAGGCCTTGTCCTCCTTGTCCACAGCCTCCAGGAACTCCTCGCCACTGTTGAGCTCGTAGACCTGCTCGAAGCGCTTACCGCGCAACACCTTCCGGCGCATCTCCTCGATGCGCTGCTTCCTGTACTGCTGGAGGAAGTCCTCGTCATCCTCGTCTTCCTGGAGCATGTTGTACTCCTGCATGGTCATCTGAGGGATGGGGAGGACACACTAAATAACAACTTTTCTGAAAAACTCCATTCCATTTTAGATCTTTTATTTGTGTGTTGGCGTCCTCAACTCAAATGTATGACATATCGGTATACGGAACTATTATGCTGCAAAGCGTTCAGTATCCCCTCTCCCCTTCACTCACCTTGTGTTGGATCTTGTCCTGCATCTCTTTCTGTTTAATGGCGTCGGCTTCGTCGTCCAGGTCGGAGCGGCAGGTCATGGACAGCTTCTTGATGAGTCTCTCCATCTCCTCTTTCTGCTCCTGTTTCTGCTCCACCTTCAGCTGTTTGTACTTCCTCCAGTCATTAATCACCCCCTTGGGCCCTGCACACGTACCATCATCATCACTTTGGTACCACTGTGTCAATGCAGCTGCCTACAACAACACTTTATAGTCATGGTTGCTAGACGACTGGGGCATCGTCAACAAAATGTTCAAATTGAAAACATATTGTGTCGAACAGAGATGTTTCTCAAGCTCGGTCATGCAAAATAGAGAAGTTTTCATAAATGTATGCACCGCAACAATGTAAACCCCAGGTGTGTTACCTGTGTTGATGGCACTACCGTCACCGCTGTATTCTATCTCAGGCTCCAGTACATCTGGGTTGCGGATGGTCTTGTGCTCCCCCTCGTCATCCTCCTTGTCACTTTCCTCATCCTCACTGCTGCTGTAGTAGTACTGCAGCTTCTCCCCCAGGATCTTGTCATCCAACGTTGTCATGACTTCACACCTAACTGGGGAAGAGTTCAGTTGTGAGAGAAAGAGGACTGGGGGCAGACAATCCCTGCAGAAAATAAATACTTGAATAGGCAAACTGATGTGGTATGCATGATGGTGTAACGTTTCAGTGTGAGTGAACCGCGGGCAACTTTGTCAGGTCATTGTTGACATTGTGCATGCTCACTAGTCATTATACACACATTCATTCTGAAGAGTTGCATAGAATACCACTTAAAAATGTCCATTGTGAACATACTCACAGGCTACCTGGGCATTGTCATGATAGTGCACCTTGGGGAATGTTTTTGTGAGTGTGGGGACTGAACTGAAACGGGATAACTTCTCAAATAACAAGTAGCCTAGCTTAACTAACTAGACTAATCAAATAGCCTAGCTTAACTAACTAGACTAATCAAATTGCCTATATTTTGGAGAAAAATGTAAGTATGACGTCATAACAATGCATACACAAATGGTCAATTATGTTCTGACATGCTAATCTAGAAGGCTACATCATTTACAGGTAGAATAATAACTAGAAGGACGAGTTGCATCTGGCAATGTAGCAATGCTCCAGCTTGGTCATGCCTAGATGGGATACCGTTTATCTCAAATTGACTTGAAGTTGCATTTTAGCTTACCCTCACCTACCAACTGTACAGCATCTAGTCAAACCCCATCTTAAAACGTCAGCCGGGAAAGAGGACGGTGGGAAATGGGTGCTTCTTGCCCGAGCCTAGCTAAACATCGGCACAATTCCCGGCCGCATTTTAAGCCCACCCCACCCAAACGAGTTGTCCTTCTCCAACACAGTCCTTACCTTCCTATCAGTACTAAGCATGTGTTTGTAGGAGTTATAGTTATAAAACCGAAATGGACTTTGAAAGTAGTAACCAATATTTATGCCTAGTTTAGAATATGCCACCAGAGGGCGTCAGAGTTTACGGTTTTAAAACTTGGCCTCGCACACTAAGACTTTGCACTAAACACATTAGGGCATCACTTAAGCCTTTTGGCAGTAGAACATGGGGCAATGAGACCATTAGGTCTACCACCTATATTCAGAAGACAGTAATCTGCTAGGTTAACAGAAATGTAATCTCTGTGGATTAGTTTTCAGAGCCCACACATGAAGCAATATTGTTGATCCGAGAGGTCTGACCTCAACTGCACTCAAGCTAACTGGCTAGTTTTCGAGATACTTCCAGACACAAATGAGAGAACACCTCACTCCGAACATTAGCAGAGCTGGCTAGGTTGTTTTCATGTTATCTAGGGCGTTGATGTTGGTAACTGTGCTGCTGCAACAATTTAATTACGTTTTTTTGCCAACGTTTACTGACACCGGTCATATTCAACGGGTGTTGAGCGTTCGTTAATTAATCAGTTATTATGCGCTTTGGTACACACAGATGACAGTGCTCTGAAATCGGAGTAGATAGCCAGAGATTTTACGGGGACAGAAAAAGCACCGCATTGTAGGATGGCCCAGCTAAGGTAAATGGTAGCTACCTAACAAGCTACCTACTACTGACACTTGCGCGAACTGTGAAAAATAAAGAGTGGGAATGGGGAATAACGATAACCAACAAACGTTAGCTGGGGTTCCCTATATGATGTACATGTACTTTCACCCTGGGTCTGTGATATCGGCTTTTTGCATGGATTTGCTAATGTAATTCAAAACCAAGCAGAGATTGCCAGCTAGGAATGACAAAAAGATAGCTAGAGAGCTAATGCTTAATAACTCGTTCAGTGCTAACGTTACTTAGCTATCGCTCTTATTGTCATTCCTTGCTGGCATTCATTGGACCTTAACTACCAAACGAAACGAGCTGTATTGCTAATTAAGCAAATACGGTAAATTAGTGGAAACTGGCAATCCAATTAAAGCTGGATTTCCACCAACTAGCCTAGTACTAGGCCGTCTTGACGTCTCCAACCTTTGTAGCTAGCTAGGTCAATTGAATTGTTAGCTAGCTACAAGCTAGCCTGCTAACGCTCAGTGATTCTTGAATTTCTACTTCGACATTTAATTGCAGTCAAAGTTACTTTTATATGAAGCTAGATATAATATTATAGCGACCTTACCTTAATTGTACCAACAACTGTTTCGAATCCTACTTCCCTAGCGCAGCGTTGACAAACAAAAAAACATTATCCGTTTTCTTCTTCTTCAAATTTGTGTTGCCGAATCGCAACCAACATCAAGGTGCATACACCGCCGCCTACTGTAATGGAGTGTAGGCCGGTAATTCCTCCTATCAAGCCCTTTTTCCGGTTCCTGCTCTGAAGGGTGAATTCATTACATTTTGTGACAAAAAAGTACGGGGAAAAGGGACGAACAATTATCCTACCAGCTACCCCTACACCCATTAAAACCAGCTGCCACCACAATATCTATTTCCTGTGATTTATGTTCCATTTCTGCGGTACAGTTGATAACCATGGCAATGAACGCTAAGAAACCAACCTTGGTGAAACACGTTATTTACTCTTAGCCCAGCGTCGTCCGGGTAAGGGTTTGGCTGGGGTAGTTTACTGACTTGCCTAGTTAAAGGTTAGATATTTTTTTATATAAAAAAAACTCATTCCCTCCCAAACTAAAAGGAGAAATCAATATTTTTTTCTGGTAGGCACAATCTACCTGGCACCCCTACAAGCAAGTCAAAACCGTTACACCCTACCCTACCTGATTGCTTCAACCAAATGTAAGGCCTGGCAGAAACCGGAAATTAGAAATAGCTTCCTTTGTTAGCAAACCCATTAGCTGCTCCTCTCTGTCTGTCATTCGATCGCTCCCTGTGTGCAGGCAGCTCCCTCTGCATAGACTCTACTCATGGTGGCTGAGCAATCACGTTCACGTTGTCTTGCTGCGTCACGCGGTTGCTAAAGTAATCGTCAATCAATCCCTTTTCAAAGTCAGGGTATGAGTCGAGAACCGTTGCTATTTTTCTCGTAAGTACTAATTTAATGTAATTCCAAAGCTACACAATATTAAATATAGCAACTTAATTGTCTCACATCTCGGAAAATATTTGTAATGTACTTCTTGTTGACAACACTCATGCTAATGTTGATTTTGTTTTAAACTAGTGCCCAATTGACTACCATTCACTCCTTGGAGGAAAGCTTTCCTTGTCACAGAATCGCCCAGAATGCATGCCCATTGACGTAGAATGGGAAACGTACATAAATACGATTCTAATTGAGTTTCCCCATCTCCTCAAAAGTATCTCTGGCTCTGCTCAACAAACAAAGAAACATGAGAGAGCACTTAGCTGTTAGTTACTGTCACGACTGTCCTGTGAGGATCCAATAGGTAAGATCAGCTTTGCAATAAATAACTTCAACCAAACTCCCTCTCACCGGCAGAGGGGGGAGGGAACTGGTGAGGGTTAACACCTCATGCCCTGTTGTAAATCAAGGAGATAAGATTCAGGTCTCCCTCTCCAATGTTCACCAGAAGAATGTGCCTTTGTTTCACAGACTTTTCCCACCGAAACTCGTAACACATTCTAAAGCGATCGACTGGAACAATGTTTCTAAAAGAACATGGGAAATGGTCAGAGGCGATCTAAAGAACACGAATGACATTTCGGTTGTTATTTTGTGATGTCATTAAAATGTTATAAAGGAAATACTGTAACTTGGAAAGTAACTCAATAAAATCTTGGAAATTGTTGTGTTTTTATATTTTTCCTCCGTATATACAGTGCATTTGGGGCGGCAGGTAGCCTAGTGGTTAGAAGCATTGGGGCCATTAACCGAAAGGTTGCTAGATCGAATTCCAGAGCTGACAAGGTAAAAATCTGTTGTTCTGGCCCTGAACAAGGCAGTTAAGCCACTGTTCCTAGGCAGTCATTGTAAATAAGAATTTGTCACCTCCCTGACCAAGGCCCTTCTTCCATTTAAGAATGATGGAGTCCACTGTGTTCTTGGGGACCTTCAATGCTGCAGAAAGGTTTAGGTACCCTACCCCAGATCTGTGCCTTGACACTATGCTGTCTCGGAGTTCTAGGGACAATTCATTCGACCTCATGGCTTGGTTTTTGCTCTGGCATGTACTGTCAACTGTGGGACCTTATATAGCAAGGTGTGTGCCATTCCAAATCATGTCCAATCAATTGAATTTACCACAGATGGACTCCAATGAAGTTATAGAAACATCTCAAGGATGATCAATGGACATTTAGAGTCTGAATACTTATGTAAATGAGGTATTTATGTTTAATACATTTGCAAAAATGTCAAAAAATGTGTTTTCATTTTGTCATGGGGTATTTTGTGTTGATTGGTGAGGGGGGAAAAAAATCCATTTTAGAATAAGGCTGTCACTTAACAAAATGTGTAAAATGTAAAGGAGTTTAAATACTTTCCCAATGCACTGTGTGTGTGTGTATATATATATATACATATATATAAGTCCTGATAATACATAACAATAACACATACTTTATAGTTACCTTCCAATTGAAGAGCTTGGCTGAGAGTCCCCAGATGGTGGCTCCTCAACTTCCTCTGGCTCCTTGATCTCATTCTCTTCATCCTCAGCTTCTCTGTGTAGCTCAGCAGTAAGGGCATCTCCCTCTATGAAGGCCATGCCTTTATAGTCCTCCTCATCCTGCATGCCTTCTGCAGCAATGACCTGCTCATCTGCTGTCATTGTCCTGCCTTTCCAAATCATGTCCAATGAATTGAATTTACCACAGGAGGACTCCAATAAAGTTGTAGAAACATCTCAAGGATGATGAATGGAAACAGGGTGCACCTGGGCTCAATTTCGAGTCTCATAGCAAAGGGTCTGAATACTTATGTAAATAAGGTATTTCAGTTCGTTATGTTTAATACATTTGCAAAAATGTCTAAAAACCTGTTTTTGTGGACAGGGACTGCATTATCAGCTGGCAATGGTTTCCTCTGTCTATTTCTAAAACTCAAACATAAGGACAAACGATGAAAATTAACATTTCAAATGTAAATCAGTGACAACCTCTCCAAAGAATAGCCTAAGATTGACAAAATGTATACTCAGAATACACTTCAGTATATAAAAAAGGCAATCAATGAAAGTGAAAAGTTATCAATTGCAAGGTGACAAAGTTACATTTTATTATCCAAAGGTTTTAACTATAAAATTTGAGAAAGCATGTCATATAGTTTGCCTGTCTGATAGTAATGAATAATATGATAATGTCTGCGTGTAAGTGGCAAAGTCACATCTGCTAGAAGAGGAGAATATTTAGTTACCAAGCTGAGCACCACAAAGTCATCATTTATAAACCATTATCACAAGGTTTAGGCTGAAATGTTACATTCATCCTTGCAATCAACAGCCAGAAGGCTTAATATTTTATAGGAATCATATCACAGATAAACAGACACCTATAATGAGATATAGCCATGTAGTCATCAAGGGATGATTTGCAATCGATGACAGCCATTTTGTGAGCTTGTGTGGCCTACCGCCTTACGGCTGAGCCATTGTTGCTCCTAAAACGTTCCCATTTCACAAAAACAGCTGTCATGACTCTACTCGCTGAGGATCCTGGCATGACCAAACTCCTCTCACCCACAGAAGAGGAGAGGGGGGAGAATGGCTACCTCACTTGCTTTGGCAATGTTAACACATGTTTCCCATGCCAATAAAGCCCTTGAATTGAATTGAATTGAATGGAGTTGGGCCAGTTTTGACACCTCCCTCCTGCTCTTCAGTATCAACCAAAGGAATGCCTTTGTCCCCCAGAAGATGTTTGCCGCGAAAACTATAATACCCAAAAAGTGAATATGGAATAATATTTCTAAGATAGGAAGGGTCCGTGGGGATCTAAAGAATAGTTATGTCATATTTTTTTTCATTTTGTGATGTTATAAATTAAAAACTGCATGAACCAAATACTGTAATTTAGGAAGGAAACCCCCTTCGGCTTTCAAGTTTCCATCCAATATGATGTTAATACAATGTGAATAACTTTTTTTTTGTTAAGATAGGAATGTGACTTTGGTTTTCTAATGAGATAATGGTTTTTCATGTCCTTTGCACATTTACTAAGCTACAGCCCGAATGAGGTCAGAAAAGTGTCAGTGTGATGGAACCACCCTTTTCGACCAGAGTGCTTAAAAGGACTCTGTAATAATTAACATGCAGACCAGCAGACGTGAAGTGTGTGCCAAACGTTTCAAATGTTTGAAACTGAGACCAGAAAGCGTGCAGCTGGCTACACGTTGAAATGGTTGGAAACTCTGAAACTCAACAGAAGAAGATAAAGACTAGACCTGAACATTGTCAGTCTGCAGCTGAGCATGTAAAAGTGGTCCTAGAACTTAACTAAAGACACGCAGGAGGAAGGCACACAGTCCCCTCTGATTCAACCGTTGGTGCATCTGAAGATATGTTATATATAAACAATCCACTACATGACCAAGACAACTACGAATAAGGATATTGTGACCTCTGGTGGACAACCAGAGCCTTACACCCACTCAGCCATTCCCCATAGAAGGATCGATTGGTTTCAACAGAGACAACGATGAAGAAAGACATCTACACGTAAATACATTACATTTCTTACCCAAACGGGTGGCGGCTCGTGTGTAAGGTATTGCAAGGTAAACTCAGCAAAAAAAGAAACGTCCTCTCAACGTCCGATCGAGCTGTGACACACCGCCCCAGACCATGACGGACCCTCCACCTCCAAATCGATGCCGTTTGAGAGTACAGGCCTCGATGTAACGCTCATTCCTTCAACGATAAACGCAAATCCAACCATCACCCCCGGTGAGACAAAACTGTGACTCGTCAGTGAAGAGCACTTTTTGCCAGTCCTGTCTGGTCCAGCGACGGTGGGTTTGTGCCCATAGTCAACGTTGTTGCCGGTGATGTCTGGTGAGGACCTGCCTTACTACAACAGGCCAACAAGCCCTCAGTCCAGCCTCTCTCAGACTATTGCGGACAGTCTGAGCACTGATGGAGGGATTGTGCGTTCCTGGTGTAACTTGGGCAGTTGTTGTTGCCATCAGCTGTCTGTCCTGTCTCCCTCACAGTACAGACATTGCAATGTATTTCCCCGGCCACATCTGCAGTCCTCATGCCTCCTTGCAGCATGTCTACGGCAGATGAGCAGGGACCCTGGGCATCTTTCTTTTGGTGTTTTTCAGAGTCAGTAGAAAGGCCTCTTTAGTGTCCTACGTTTTCATAACTGTGACCTTAATTGCCTGCTGTCTTTAAGCTGTTAGTGTCTTAATTATCAAATAAAATCACATTTATTTATATAGCCCTTCGTACATCAGCTGATATCTCAAAGTGCTGTACAGAAACCCAGCCTAAAACCCCAAACAGCAAGCAATGCAGGTGTAGAAGCACGGTGGCTAGGAAAAACTCCCTAGAAAGGCCAAAACCTAGGAAGAAACCTAGAGAGGAACCAGGCTATGTGGGGTGGCCAGTCCTCTTCTGGCTGTGCCGGGTGGAGATTATAACAGAACATGGCCAAGATGTTCAAATGTTCATAAATGTCCAGCATGGTCAAATAATAGGTCTGGGACAGGTAGCACGTCTGGTGAACAGGTCAGGATTCCATAGCCGCAGGCAGAACAGTTGAAACTGGAGCAGCAGCACAGCCAGGTGGACTGGGGATAGCAAGGAGTCATCATACCAGGTAGTCTTGAGGCATGGTCCTAGGGCTCATGGTCCTCTGTGTGTGGACCATGATAATTCCTTAGTGTTGTGGACACAGAGAAACTTGAAGCTCTCGACCAGTTCCACTACAGCCCCGGTCATATGGATGGGGGTTTGCTCGGCCCTCCGTTTACTGTAGTCAACAATCAGATCCTTTGTTTTGCTGACGTTGAGGGAGAGGTTTTTATGCTGGCACAACACTCCAGGTCACTGACAACCTCCCTATAGCTGTTTCATCGGTGATCAGCACAACCGCATTGTGTCGTCAGCAAACTAAATGATGTTGTTGGATGGTGTTGGAGTCTTGCACGGCCACGCAGTCGAGGGGTGAATAGGGAGTGCAAGCGGGAATAAGCACACACCCCTGAGCAGCCCCCGTGTTGATGGTCAGAGTGGCTGATGTGTTGTTGCCTACCCTCACCACCTGGGGGCATCCATCAGGAATCCAGGATCCAGTTGCAGAGGGAGGTGTTCAGTCCCAGGGTCCTGAGCTTGGAGGGCATTATGGTGTTGAACGCTGAGCTATAGTCAATGAACAGGATTCTCACCTAGGTGTTCCTCTTGTCCAGGTTGGAGAGGGCAGTATGGAGTGCAACAGAGATTGTGTCATCTGTGGATCAGTTGGGGCAGTATGCGAATTGGAGTGGGTCCAGGGCATCTGGGATGATGGCGTTGATGTGAGCCATGACCAGCCTTTCAAAGCGTTTCATGGCTACAGATATGAGTGCTATGAGACGATAGTCATTTAGACAGGTTACAATGGCATTTTTGAGCACAGAGACCATGGTGGTCTTGTTTGAAATATGAAGGTATTACAGACTGTGTCAGGGAGAGCTTGAAAATGTCTTTGAAGATACTTGCCAGCTCTGAGTACGCGTCCTGGTAATCCGTCTGGTCCCGCGGCATTGTGAATGTTAATCTGTTTAAAGGTTTTACTCACATCGGCAACGGAGAGTGAGATCACACAGTCGTTCAAAACAGCTGGTGCTCTTATGCTTGATTCAGTGTTGCTTGCCTCGAAGCAACCATAGAAGAAATTTAGCTTGTCTGGTAGGCTAATGTCACTGGGCAGCTCACGACTGGCTCTCAGCAATAATATTTTTTCTGATAATTCATACAAAATACAACATTTCATGTTGTTGTGAATAAATTAATTAATGTTATTTCCAAATAAGACTGCTTTGGTGAACAAACACACATAGGGACCACAACTGCTTCCATCAATCTGAGCTTTGAAATTCCCACAACAATGACACAATTCATATTTCAGAACACAATATCCACAAACTTTCCAAGTGTTCATTTAATCACAGATATTTCTGTAGTGAGTGAAGAATTCCCAACAGTTCCTTCTCATACTGCTTTAAGGAGTCCATTATTTGAACACTCAATGTTATACTATTGCGAGCACGTACTTTGATTTTCATGTTGTGAGGGAAATGTTATCCTGTGAAGACACAGCCTTGAAAATGGTAATCTTGTCTTTCGTAAATAATCAATGGTTCCTGCCTGTGTTGGTCATCTGTCAGAATGCCCAGAATATGTTCTAAAAGTTAAGATAGGATACGGTGCCAGACACATGCAGGAACTAGATTTATATACAGTTGGAGTCGGAAGTTTACATACACTTAGGTTGGAGTCATTAAAACTACTCCACAAATTTCTTGTTAACAAACTATAGTTTTAGCAAGTCGGTTACGACATCTACTTCGTGCATGACACAAGTCATTTTTCCAACAATTGTTTACAGACAGATTATTTCCCTTAGAATTCACTGTATCACAATTCGATATGATTACACTAGGCCTACAAGCCGAAGAACACCATCCCAACCGTGAAGCACGGGGGTGGCAGCATCATGTTGTGGGGGTGCTTTGCTGCAGGAGGGACTGGTGCACTTCACAAAATAGATGGCAACATCAGGATGGAAAATTATGTGGATATATTGAAGCAACATCTCAAGACAAAGTCAGGAAGTTGAAGCTTGGTCGCAAATGGGTCTTCCAAATGGACAATAACCCCAAGCATACTTCCAAAGTTGTGGCAAAATGGCTTAAGGACAACAATGTCAAGGTATTGGAGTGCCCATCACAAAGCCCTGACCACAATCCTATAGAAAATTTGTGGGCAGAACTGAAAAAGCGTGTGCGAGCAAGGAGGCCTACAAACCTGACTCCATTACACCAGCTCTATCAGGAGGAATGGGCCAAAATTCAACCAACTTATTTTGGGAAGCTTGTGGAAGGCAACCCGAAACCTTTGACCCAAGTTAAACAATTTAAAGGCAATGCTACCAAATACTAATTGAGTGTATGTAAACTTCTGACCCACTGGGAATGTGATGAAAGAACTAAAAGCTGAAATAAATCATTCTCTACTATTATTCTGACATTGCATTCTTAAATTAAAGTGGTGTTCCTAACTGACCTAAGACAGGGAATTTTTACTTTAATTAAATGTCAGGAATTGTGAAAAACTGAGTTTAAATGTATTTGGCTATGGTGTATGTAAACTTCCGACTTATATTCAACTATATACTGAGATTATGTGACACTTAGGTTGTGGACTTTAATTAACTAATTATGTGACTTTTGAAGGTAATTGGTTGCACCAGATCTTATTTAGGGGCTTCATAATAGCAAAGGGGTTGAAAACATATGAATGCACCACTTCTCAGTTTTTATTATTTTATTTTTTGAAATAAGTAATTTCACTTCAACAATTTGGACTATTTTGTGTATGTCCATTATATGAAATCCAAATAAAAATCCATTTAAATTACAGGTTGTAATGCAACAAAATAGGAAAAATGCCAAGGGGGGTGAATACTTTTGCAAGGCATTGTACATCGAAACTCAAAGTCAGTGGCATGTCATTAGTAAATTTTGAAAAAAGTAAGGGGCCTAGACAGTTGCCCTTGGGAATTCCTGATTCTTCTTGGATTATGTCGGAAAGGCTTTTGTTAAAGAACACCCTCTGTGTTCTGTTAGACAGGTAACTCTTTATCCACAATATAACAGGGGGTGTAAAGCCATAACACATAAGTTTTTCCATCAGCAGACTATGATTGATAATTTCAAAAGCCGCACTGAAGTCTAACAAAACAGCTCTTACAATCTTTTTCTCGTCAATTACTCTCAGCCAATCATCAGTCACTTGTTGAAAGTCCTTCCCAAAAGTGTGCTGAAAGTCTGTTAATTTGTTTATAGTAAAATAGGATTGTCAAATACAATTTTTCCCAAAAGTTTACTAAGGTTTGGTAACAGGCTGATTGGTTGGCTATTTGAGCCAGTAAACAGGACTTTACTATTCATGGGTAGCGGGATGACTTTTACGTCCCTCCAGGCCTGAGGGCACACACTTTCTAGTAGGCTTAGAATGAAGATATGGCAAATAGGATTGGCAATATCGTCCGCTATTATACTCAGTAATTTTCCATCCAATTGGCTTGTCATATTTTTTTCACGTCTTCAACACTCACTTTACGGAATTCAAAATTACAATGCTTGTCTTTCATAACTTGATCAGCTATACTTGGATGTGTTGTGTCAGTGTTTGTTGTTGGCATGTCATGCCTAAATTTGATAATCTTGCCAATGAAAAAAATAATTAAAATAGTGTTGTGTAAGGGCTTTGCTGGCATGCATCTAAAGAAAATGGGTGAGTTTTCTCCACCACGATTTACATGCTAAAATCGCAACTGAGCTAGATGTAGTAGGCTAATGTTAATTAGCGTGATCATCCTTGCCTGTAGTAGACTAACCATAGGTGATTTGATGATGTTGAAATGTTGAAGTTGAAATGGTGCTGGAATAGTGGAGGCAGCTCCTATTTTCTTTGCGACTTATGAGAACTCTCCGTGGTTCTAAATCAATATGCTAGTTGTTTAGTTGTGCAAAAAAGTTGGAAACATTAACTTGCTTGACCATGCTGTAGGTCATGTAACTGTTTGTTACATGCAATATGTTTTGTGAACTTCACCGGACAGAGGTTGCTCTCCAGTTTTGTGATGAAACAAAGGAATGGTTGAATTTATTTATTTATTTATTTTATTTAACCTTGATTTGACTAAGCAAGTCAGTTAAGAACAAATTCTTATTTACAACGACGGCCTACCAAAAGGCCTCCTGCGGGGACGGTGTCTGGGATTAAAAATAATCACGACAAGAGAGGTAACACGACGCTACATAAAGAGAGACCTAAGACAACAACATAGCAAGGCAGCAACACATGACAACACAGCATGGTAGCAACACAACATGGTAGCAACAACATGATAGTAGCACAAAACATGGTACAAACATAATTGGGCACAGACAGCAGCACAAAGGGCAAGAAGGTAGAGACAACAATACATCACTTAAAGCAGTCAACTGTCAGTAAGAGTGTCCATGATTGAGTCTTTGAATGAAGAGATTGAAATAAGACTGTCCAGTTTGAGTGTTTGTTGCAGCTTGTTCCAGTCGCTGGCTGCAGCGAACTGAAAAGACGAGCGACCCAGGGATGTGTGCTTTGGGGACCTTTAACAGAATGTGACTGACAGAACGGGTGTTGTATGTGGAGGATGAGGGGTGTATGTGGAGGATGAGGGCTGCAGTAGATATCTCACATAGGGTGGAGTAAGGCCTAAGAAGGTTTTATAAATAAGCATCAACCAGTGGGTCTTGCGACGGGTATACAGAGATGACCAGTTTACAGAGGAGTATAGAGTGCAGTGATGTGTCCTATAAGGAGCATTGGTGACAAATCTGATGGCCGAATGGTAAAGAACATCTAGCTGCTCGAGAGCATCCTTATCTGCTGATATATAAATTATGTCTCTGTAATCTAGCATGGGTAGGATGGTCATCTGAATCACGGTTAGTTTGGCAGCTTGGGTGAAGCGATTACGATAGAGGAAACCAAGTCTAGATATAACTTGAGCCTGCAGCTTTGATATGTGCTGAGAGAAGGACAGTGTACCTTCTAGCCATACTCCCAAGTACTTGTATGAGGTGAGTACCTCAAGCTCTAAACCCTCAGAAGTAGTAATCACACCTGTGGGGAGAGGGGCATTCTTCTTACCAAACCACATGACCTTTGTTTTGGAGGTGTTCAGAACAAGGTTAAGGGTCGAGAGAGCTTGTTGGACACTAAGAAAGATTTGTTGTAGAGCGTTTAACACAAAATCCGGGGAGGGGTCAGCTGAGTATAAGACTGTATCATCTGCATATAAATGGATGAGAGAGCTACCTACTGCCTGAGCAATGTTGTTGATGTAAATTGAGAAGAGCGTGGGGCCTAGGATTGAGCATTGGGGTACTCCCTTGGTGACAGGCAGTGGCTGAGACAGCAGATGTTCTGACTTTATGCACTGCCCTCTTTGAGAGAGGTAGTTAGCAAACCAGGCCAAAGAAACCTCAGAGACACCAATACTCCTTAGAATGGAATGGTCTACCGTATCAAAAGCTTTGGCCAAGTCAATAAAAATAGCAGCACAACATTAGTTAGAATCAAGAGCAATGGTGACATCATTGAGGACCTTTAAGGTTACAGTGACAAATCCATAACCTGAGCGGAAATCAGATTTTATACCAGAGAGAATATTTTAGACATCAAGATTGCCAGTCAGTTGATTATTGACAAGTTTTTCCAACACTTTTGAGAAACAGGGCAAAATAGAAATAGGCATATAACATTTAGGATCAGCTTGATCTCCCCCTTTAAATAAAGGACAAACCGTGGCTAACTTCCAAGCAATGGGAACCTCCCCATTTCTTGGAAACCACAGGTCCTACACCACTAGAGGGATATCTTCAACCAACAACTTACCATCCGGAGACAAGGCTGAGTATAGCCCACGAAGATCTCCGCCACGGCACAACCCAAGGGGGGTGCCAGTACTGAATGAAGAAGTTCCCCCTTCCAGGTTCCTGAGCCTGTGTAGGGATCTGAATAGTGCCGTTTTTGTTTGAAATTCAGGGTAGGAGCGTGAATTTGGTTTGTGTTTATTTTTTATAATAAAAAAATATAAAGAAGTAATTAGTGTGATTTGTTCATCCAAGACACGTTTAGTTTTTGGTGTATTTTTTTATTATCCCGTACTGTAGGTGGCGACATTACACCTTATGAGTGTATTCGGCCAATAAAACTCAGAGAAGAAGAATATTACGTGAGGAACTTTTATTTGGAAAATTTCGGAAATTCCGTGACCCGGAAGTACTGTTTCAACTTTGTTGACGATACGATGATGATGCTGGTGAAGAAAGATGGCAGCAGCTGGAAGAGCAATTGTGCAGGTATACAATATTTAAGAATAGAAAAACGTAGATTTGTTGCTTCATTTAAGGTATAGCTTGTGTATCCCACATTCTGTAACCTATCCATATTGTTGGATCCTGTGTTTTACATTATAGCCATTACCATATATTGAATATTATCTGCTGTTGGCTTGTGTGAATGTATGTATGTATTATGCAACATAGCTGACTTGAAACATTGTTAAAAGCTTCAGGGCCATGGGCCTTTCTCATGATGGAAAAAAGACAGGAACTGTGCAATGAGTTATGGGTGGCACATTCAGAGCGTGGTGTTGCGAGAACAAGCGGTCTTTTGTTAGATAACGGTATGGAGCATGAGAGCCTGGATGTTCTTCACATCTATCAACAGAAGCGCCAATAGGCGGGGACCCGCCTGAGCGCTTGCAATAGGCTGAGCAAGTTTAAACCACGCCCAGTCTCTACTCTGATAGGCCAACAGACGTGTTGGAACTGTCTATCACAGTATTAAAAGAATACTGTTTTACATACGTCTTGTCAGTTCTCTGTTCTGCCCTGCGTGGTATTACAATGAGCCCGTATATACGAAAGTTGCATTTGCCATTTATTACTTAGCTAATAAAAAATACATAGTATAAAATAGGTGACTCATTGTTATATTTATCCTGATACCAGATTTGAATTTACGCAACCCTAACAATATTGCCAACGCGCTATTTTATTCGTTAATGTTCGCTCTAGTTCAGTGCATGTCGGTAGACTGTTTGAAAGGGTAGTGCTAGCTAGTTTCATTCACTCATTTCTTACTCGCTCATCATTAATTCATATGATATAATTTCAAGAAAATCTAAAAGCAATATATGAGTAGCCTAACTATGATTTTAATCCACCAGGCTGTGCGCCTTCACTCGCCACTTATAACGTTTCCTCATCGCCTTAGTGACCCAAGTATATGACCCAAGTATACTGTATATGAGTATGACATGTGACAGGCACCTTGCCTATACTGGGACAAATAGTGTGTAAAAACACTGGCCACGTGCAGATTTTTGTCCAAGTCCAGTTCTAGCACACATAATATAGCTAATCAACTGCTCATCAAGATTAGTTGAACCAGGTATTAATGCTGGACTGGAACAAAAGCTTCTAGGCTAAGTACGTAGGGAGAATCTCAATTGGACAAAAGTCCGTCCTCGACTCCTCCCTGACCTGGAGAGTGTCAATGCCAAAAGGCGAATAGAGGACTGTCCTCCGCCTCGAAACCCCCTTTGAATCAGCTGTTGAATACTCAAGGAGAAAAGCATGCACATATTTTTAAATGATATGCTACTTATCCTTTTATCTATACTACTTTACACTTATTTTGGGAATTCATCACAGTATACATAATTTGCATGATGACGCGCAAGTTAAGGAGAGTCTCATTTAATATAAAAACATTTGTTTCCACATTCTCTCCTCCCCTCAGTTACTTTTGATGTTTTTCAAAAGGAAGAGAGGATGGAAGAGTAGAGCAAACCAATTGAGAATGTCCCATAGCCAACCTCAGGGATCAGGGTTGTGACCACCTATACCTATTGTAGCCTGGTGGTTCTAGACAGAGATTGGGTCTCCGTCTAGCAATATAACTCTAGCCCCCGTGCAACTTATTTACCAACGCTTTTTGGCGACACTTTCCCCACTTCGTTCTGTGCATATCTGTGGTCGGTGGACTGTTCTGATAAAGAATGCGTTGTTTGCACGCTGAGCGGTGCCCAGGAAACAATTCAATCCAATTGTTAGATGCTACCACCCTCTCTCCTAATCAAAACCAAACATGGATGTCAATGTTTGCATGCACAAGCTTCATTCTACTTCTTGTCTGCTTCCTGTCTGCGGTAGCATGGTGCTCGTATTACAAGGCTGATTTAGCTAGGACAAACGGGTGTGAAACACAGACAGCTGTGCGCGTGAAGCGAAAACATAACATGAAATCCATGTTTTGATTTGGAGGGGGGGATGGTAGCATCTAACAATTGGATGTCATTATTTCCTGGGCACCGCGGGACGATCTCCTAATCAGAACCGATTACCCATATTCCTTTAGAAGTGGGAAAAGTATCGCCGCACAGCCATGGGTCGGAAAATAACTGGCAATATGTTCTAAGACTAGAACTGGGGTCTAAACCTATTGTAACCTATTCAGTCCAAGAGTGCTGAAAGTGGGAGTTGCCGCAGCACAGCAGTCCAGTGGTACACACAGTTCACCTTTGACCTCTGCACCATCACCCTTGACTCGCCTCCCGGGAACCTCAGATAACGCTGCAACTATCAGAGATCTTCCCCAGAGGTATCGAAGAAGGATAGTTGGTCCAGAGGAGATGGAGTACATCCAGGTAAGATATGTACAGTCAATCACAATGCTTCAGAGTTCAACAATACCACTGCAGGTACTTGTCATCATAGAAGATAGAAATTCAAGTATTTTTCTGCTGTAACAGTCAAGAATGTATTCATCTCTTAATTTTCTTTTACAGCGTGGTGGACCAGAGTAACAGACATCACTGATAACCTGCCAAACCATTCTCTGGATATTTATTCAGTACTGTATAGCTTTTTTAGGAGCATAACTGCCAGAGATTCCAATATAAAATGCACAAAGAAACATTTATCTCTAGATCCTGTTGGATCAGAGCGCTGAAATTTTTATTTTTATGTTCAAGCAGTGCTGATAATCTCAAATGCTTTTTTGAATGTATTGTGATATGAGATAGGAAGTATGCAGATTCAAGCATTGTCTAGTTTTCTTCTAATAGCCTATGTATTATGCAAAGTAAAGCGAAAAACTGTAAACGCTCCATTGTCATGGCTATCAGTTATCTACCTGATAACAGCTACAGTGCCTTCAGAAAGTATTCTCACCCCTTCACTTTTCCCACATTTTGTTGTTACAGCCGGAATTTAAAAT
Source organism: Oncorhynchus keta (assembly GCF_023373465.1). Lineage (NCBI taxonomy): Eukaryota > Metazoa > Chordata > Actinopteri > Salmoniformes > Salmonidae > Oncorhynchus > Oncorhynchus keta. Next base: position 520,962 of record NW_026277222.1, on the reverse strand, counting down.
GTATTAAATGGAGATGTTTTCACAGATCTACACAATACCCCATAATGTGAAAGTGGAATTATGTTTGTAGGAATGGTTACAAATGAAAAGCTTAATTGTCGCGAGTCAAGAAGTAGTCAACCCTTTTGTTATGGGAAGCCTAAAGTTCAGGAGTAAAAATGTGCTCAACAATCCACATAAGTTGCATGGACTCAACTTGTGTGCAATTATAATGTTTAACATGATTTTTAAATGACTACCCCATCTCTGTACCCCACACATACAATTATCTGTAAGGTAATTGCAGTGAATTTCAAGCACAGATTCCACTTTGCGAACCAAGGTTTTCCTATGGTCCGCAAAGAAGAGCACCTATTGGTAGAGGGTGCAGTTATTAATTTTACACTTTGGATGGTGTATCAATACACCCCAGTCACTACAAAGATAGTCGCCCTTCCTAACTCAGTTGCCGCAGAGGAAGGAAACCGCTCAGGGATTTCACCATGAGGCCAATGGTCGATTTTAAACGGTTACAGAGTTTAATGGCTAATATGAGAGAATAACTGAGGATGGACAAACAACATTGTAGTTACTCCAAAATACTAACATAAATGACAGTGTGAAAAGAAGGAAGCCTCTACCGAATAAAAAATATTCCAAAACATGCATCATTTATTTGAGGCACTAAAGTAATACTGCAAAGAATGTGGCAATTAAATTTTTTGTTGTTGTCCTGAATACAAGTTTTAATGTCATGTGCACAACTACAGTGAAATGCCATTCCTGCAAGCTCCAAACACAACAATGCAGTAATCTACAAAGCATTATGTTTGGGACAAATCCAACACATTGCTGAGTACCTCTCTTCATATTTTTAAGAATGGTGGTGGCTGCATCATGTTATGGATATGCTTGTCATCTGCAAGGGAGTTTTTTTTTTTAAATAAATAAGAAACAGAATAGAGCTAAGCACAGACAAAATCCTAGAGGAAAACTTGGTTCAGTCTGCTTTCCACCAGACACTGGGAGATTAATTCACTTTTCAGCAGGACAATAACCTAAAACACAAGGCCAAATCTACACTGGAGTTGCTTACCGACACATTTCTTTTTTTGTCTTTCCTATATATAGCTCTTTTATTTTTTATTTAATGTAATATCTTATGTTGTTCTTGTGTATTACTGTTCTGTACTTTGTCTTGTATATGTATGTTTTGTGTGGACCCCAGGAAGAGTAGCTGCTGCATTTGCAGTAGCTAATGGAGATCCTAATAATCTAAACCAAGAAGACAGTGAATTCTCCTGAGTGGCCGAGTTAATGTTTTGACATAAATCTACTTGAAAATCTATGGTTGTCTAGCAATGATCAACAACCAACTTGACTGAGCTTGTACAAAGTTAACTCAGGGAGTGTGAATGTTTATATAAATTCATTTTCCAAAAAATGTCAAACATTTCTAAAAACATGTTTTCACTTTGTCATTATGGGGAATTGCGTGTAGATGGGTAATAAAAAAAATCATATTTAATACATTTTGAATTCAGGCTGTAACACAACAAAATGTGGAATAAGTCAAGAGGTATGAATACTTTCTGAAGGCACTGGAGTTGCTTACCAGTGAATGTTTCTGAGTGGCCTGGTTTCAGTTTTTACTTAAATCGGCTTGAAAATCTATGGCAAGACTTGGAATTGTCTTTTGAGCAATGATCGACAACCAACTAGACAGAGCCTGACAATTTTTTAAAAAGAATAATGGGCAAATATTTTTCATCACCAGTGCGCAAAGTTTTTGGAGACTTAGCCAGAAAGACTCAGCTGTAATCGCTGCCAAAGGTGATTCTAACATGTATTGACTCAGGGGGTTGAATACTTATCTAATCAATATACAGGTATATTAGTGCAATATTTTGGAGGGTGGAGGTACTTTTTCTTCCACTTTGACAGAGTATTTTGTGTAGATCATTTGCAAAAAATGACATACATTTGAATCCCAATTTGTAATACAACAAAAAGTTAAAGTTAAGAGGTGTGAATACTTTCTGAAGGCACTGTATATATATATACTCCCTTCCATATGTGTTTGGACAGTGAAGCAAAATTGTTTTATTTGGCTCTATACTCCCAACATTTTGGATTTGAGATCAAATGTTTCATATGAGGCAACAATACAGAATGTCACATTTATTTGAGGGTATTTTCATACAGATCTGTTATATTTCATTTAGAAATGAAAACACTATGTATCTAGTCCCCCAAGTGAATAAGTCGTGTATTTGGACAAATTTGCTTATAGGGTGTTAAAGTAATCAAAAGTTTAGTATTTAGTCTCATATTCCTTGCACACAATGACTTCCTCAAGCTTGTAACTCTAAAAATGCATTTGCAGTTTGTTTTGGTTGTTTTTTGGCCTAATCTCGTTCCCAGACACTTCTGCCCAAATGCGCGAAGTCTTGTGGACCAACGCTCAAACTTGGTCTTCATTAGAAAATACAGGGAGGCTTAATCTACCAACCAATCAATCATCTCCCACAACACCTTTCCCCTAATGCTCCCCTGTACTTGTCTTGTGCAGCTTTGTTAACAGAGCCACGGCTCGACAAATACTTTACTCAGTAAGGTCACTCCCATAGAATTCTAATGTCACTCTTTGAATCATTGATGTCACAGGTTTATATGTACTGTGAGTAATAGCCTGGAGACGAGGTGATGTTTTGCCCAATAGTAACTGAATGGTGTATACTGACTCAAGTAATTTCCTTTTAAGTGTTTCTGAACACTTTTTAATTCATGTTGATGCTGACATGATTAAAAATCATGAATTAATCATTAATAATTATGAGTGAGAAAGTAACAGAGTCTACAAGAAAACACGCTAACCTCTCCCCAGTTGACTTCTTTAACCCTTTACTCTCCTACCTGTATCAGGGTTGAAAATGGCAGATTCGGGCATTGATAAGCACCTTAATTGGAACGTAGTGGCTGTACAGTATTTTCAGATATCGTTATCAAATGCGGCAAAATGTAAAATGCACTACACCGGCCAAACCCAGACGACACTGGGCCAATTGTGCGCCGCCTTATGGGACTCCCAAACGCGGCCAGTTGTGATACAGCCTGGAATCGAACCAGGGTGTCTGTAGTGACGCCTCTAGCACTGAGATGCAATGCCTTAAACCGCTGTGCCACCTATGAGCCCAAATGTTTGGGTTGAACTGCTGTCCTCAACTTTGGTCTAATAATTTTGCCATAATCTCCAATTGCTACCATGCTTATGCTTTTTATATTTCTTCTGTAAGAAAGTTCAATTTAGTCCTATCCATGTAGGCCAATTCCCACGAGTGTAAAGGGTTAATACACTATGTGAATTTGTCCAAATACTTGACTTTTTCAAATGGGGGGATACTAGATACATAAAGTGATTTAAGTTCTAAATGGTAAAACAGATACAGTATGTATGAAAATACCTTCATAAAAGCAGACATTCTAAGTCTGCATTTCACTACACTCGCATTAACATCTGCTAACCAACCATGTATATGAAATGTTCTCTCTCCTCTAAAATGCTGGAGTATAGAGCTAAATGTAACAGCTGCACTGTCCAAACACATACGGAGGAGTGTATTAGTCATTTCCAGGTGTGTCATTTCAGTCTAGCCTTGACCGGCTTCAACTTCAGCCTAAACTTCATTTGCGGACTTGATTCATTGAGGAACATTTTGTCCTCAAGGGCTTTCTCCATCATAACAAATTTGGAGATGACCTGGTAGAGAACAAGTGTGACAGAAATTATACAAAGCAAGAGTTTTAATTAAAAAACAAAACGCAATTGTACACTACATTAAGTAATGTACAAACCTAATTCACAATATGCAGAATGTCTATGAAGTTCATACAAAACAGGTTGGCATTCCATTGAAATAGGTACTTCATCTACAGTATGAAAATGTGTCTTAAGTCTTACAATAAAATTCTAGCACAACCTCCAGCTAAGTAAAAAAGACTGATAAAAAAAAATGTTGATACCCTCAATTAAAATAATGTTTGTCTGCCATTCTTGTTATTACCCTGACTGAAATCCACACACCCTTCTTCAGGTTAATAACCACCTGTCGATAAAAAAAACATTGAAAATCCAGTTCCCAAATACACCTAATAGTTAACATTTCAGCAACTTAACATTCTACAGTGGTATGGTTAAGGAACATACTAGTTCCTTTTTTACTTTCAAATACCAAACTACTGTACAATTTTTCCACTACAAATTCACATTTCAGTTCATTGAACATTATTATCACTTGGGAGTTCTATTCAAATATTATTACTTGTAGAATAGATCAGTAGAAGGCTTATCAAAAGGTAATTAGATCTACATACAGTCCTACACATTTCATTGTTGGTAATGATCAATTCAGGACCACTCGTAAGCTCTGTTCTTTAGAAAGGTGAGAAGTGAGAACAATTTCCATGTCATATTTGTTACAGTCAAGGATTCATTGACCAAAGGATCCAAAACTAACTTTCCCAACTACTTGGTGGGAAAACTAACCAATATCAAACCAAGTATTTTATCCATATTTCCATCAAACCAATTCTCCAGCCATATTTCCATATATCCAGAGCTAAATGTTGGACAGTTGGCTCCAAAAACAACATTTGGTTTAGTATACCAGTTGTTGGATTCAAACCTAACACAGTATTTGGTTTGGTATACTAAAGGTGCTGCAAGGGAAGCTTTCAGCTTACGTTATCTTCTGTTTTGACTGTGGAACAGCACAGTTGGTTCTGTGGGTTTAGATGACTTCAGTCCATTTACGTTGGGTGTTATGATTCGCTTTGATGGATCCCTATCCATTTCAACACTGGATGGTCTCAAGGAAAATAGAACAGCTTGTATATTGGGCTCATATGGTGACGTCTATGATATACTACAGTACAACCAAAGACATTCCTACTACACCAATAAATGTCCCAAATAATGAACACTAGGAACTACAACCAGGTGGAGTCTCACACTGCATTATTGGTGTCAGTATATAATGTTCCAGGTGGTCTTATGCCACCATTCATAAAGCTTTCCAAAATACTACACAATGGCCTGGACTCAATCAAAGACATGTTGTATACAAGTGCACAGTGATTGACATTTAAAAGATAATTTCCTCATGAGTCGACATCTTCAGCGTTTTACCGTGAACGCGATCTTCGTTGTAGTGAAATGGGCTCGTCTACAACGCATCTCTGATTGCACCCTGGTCAATGTCATCATCACTTGCCATAAGCATGTAAATTGCAAAAACATTTCCAAAATGTTATGCCACATCTTTACATGCCTCATGACAAAGATTATCGGCATAAAAAGCACAGCATGCCTGTCGCAAGCACTATAACACATCACACGGACTTCTTAAAGGCTTTACAAATGACTGCTTATAACACCACCAAACTAATCCCTTTTCTGATATATCCAGGGTCGTGTTCATTAGGCACCAAATGGATTGAAACAGGGAGGGAATTTTCACTTTCCGTTGCAAAGCTGTTTAAAACGCTTTCCGTTGCGTACTCTAATGAACATGACCCAGGTCTCTCAGGCACAGCTTCAGGGGTCTCCTCTTTCTATAGTCCTCCTCAGCCTTCCTCCTCTTCATACGCTTCAATGAAATCGGCAATGGTCTCCACCACGTAATCTGGCACGAAGTCCTTCCGCTCTGGGTCGTCACTGTCCTTGTAGGCGTGCGCCTCCTCTAGAGTGGACACTCCGGTCAGGGTGAGCATGGTGTCCAGGCCACAGTTAGCCCCAAACAGGATGTCAGTCTCCAGGCGGTCACCCACCATGAGGGACTGGCCGGGGTCCAGGTTGAACTGGCTGGCGATGCACTCGAACATGAAGCAGCTGGGCTTCCCGATCACCGTGGCTTTCCTGCTGCTGGCTGTCTCCACAGCGGCCGTGAGGCTTCCTGAACCTGAGGGAGAGGAGGAAGCGGCGCCAGAGAGTCAGGGAAGATTACCAGTTACTACCTTTTCAATGTTTAACTTGTAAACGGCATACTGACGTACAGCAGTGGTCAGAAACCTTCATTCTTAAGGTTTCCAAGCTTTTGTTCCAGCCTAGCACAAATATTCCTGATTCAGCAAAACAATTCTGCAATGCAATGACTTGGGGCTGTTTTGAAGCCACACTAAAATAATCCTAAACAAAAAATGTATTTGGAATGCCTTTTGTCAACTGGAGCTGCTTGATATTTGTATTGTCAAGTAAAATAAAAACCAATTGGTGAACTGCACTTATAAGCTTACACTTATTTGATGTGCTCTTATTAGGAGTTGACTGTACCTTGATAAGATGTTTGTGCTGGAAAAAAATGCCTGCACTCAAAATCTAATATCCAACTAGACACCAGTAGCTCTCCAGGACCAGTACAGGTGACCACTTAGCCAGACAGTGAGGAAATGCCCAAAACAACCTTTGTCAGGGTTCAATTTATAAACAACATTATGAGCAGTATCCTTCATTTCATGAACAGAGCAGCACGTGTGTGTTGCTGGGAGCAAAAACAGGTTGAGTTGCACAGCATTCAAAGCCATTCTACACAACTGCTCACGTCTACCAAATACTGACAACATCTCTCGGATAAAAACTGTAATTGTTTAACCAACAGGTGTGCTCAACCAACCTAGTGCGCTGTGAAAAGTTTGCATGACAGGTAACAATGAATGTGGATTCTGTATGTCCAGGCCCCACAGGGCTAAAATGTAGTAAACCCTTTCTACATGGTATCCCTATTCACCCTGTTACATTGAGGTGAAATTGAAGTAGATAATGTTCACCTTGCACAGGTCCCCTGGGCAACTACAGGATGTGCAAGCTTTCGTTCCAGCCCAGCACTTACACACTGATTCAACTAATCATGATTAGTAGGTGTCCAAACCATTAAGGACTTAACATGGTCCACACATACACAGTCGTTATAGAAGCGCCTCTTCTCCCTCAGGATGTTGAAAAGGTTTGGCATGGGCCATCAAATCCTCAAAAGGTTATACAGCTGTACCATTGAGAGCATCTTGACTGGCTGCATCACTGCTTGGTATGGCAATAGCACTGCCCTCGAACACATGGTGCTACAGAGGGTGGTGTGGACAGCCCAGTATATCACTGGGTCCAAGCTCCCTGCCATCCAGGACCTCCATATCAGGCGGTGTGAAAGGAAGGCCTGGAAAATCGGTATCCAGCCACCCAAGCAATAAACTGTTCTCTCTGTTTCCACCCGGCAAGTGGTACCGGTGCATCAAGTCTGACACCAACAGGCTAATGAACAGCTTCTATCCCCAAGCCATAAAACTGCTAAATAGCGAAACAAAATGGCTACATGGACTGAGTTGACACAGTTGCACCATATCTATGCACACTGACACTCCAACACACACACCATAATTTGCTCACACATAATATACATTTATACTGACTCTATACACACACAATCATCATATACACTGCTGCTACTCTGTTTATCATATCCTGATGTCTCGTCAACTTACCCCTATACATATCTACCTCTATCAAATCTACCGCTTTGTGTCAATGCGTAGTTCATACTAGAGATATTACGTTTGATACCGGAGCTCAGAGGCACGCATAGAAATCGCTTACCAGCTAACTTCGAAGCAGTGTGCCGATGCATGAATCACTTTATCAGAAGTACGTCATCAATGATGTCCAAAGCTTCGTTTGATCATTTGCTTTTTCAAACAGGTTGTTGCAAAATGTAAGAGCCCATTGATTTCACAGTGGTTCTGGTGCTTTCTTTGACTCCAAGCTGCTTTCAAACACTGACTTCTACTGGGCACCATACTTACAAATATAGGTAGCTTAGCTGGTAGAGTAGGGAACTATGGGACATTAAGGGATGTGAGGGTATGAGGTCAAATCCCATTAAAGACATACTATTTTGAAAAAATAATGTGGAACCAGACTTTCTGCACTGTTATTCAAATATTTTGTTTTATTTAATATAGTATAAGCTTCTGTCTTAAGCATCCTAAATAATGCCATAGATAGGAACACAAGCATTTCCCTACACCATCAATAACATCTGCTAAATTGTGACCAATAAAATTTGAAATTCATGATTAAAAAAAAAGTAAACTGGAAGGCAAAATGGAATTCCAACTGATTATAAGCTACTAAAGCCAACAACTTACAGCTGTGCCACAGAGTTTTGATGAAAACGAGAGAGAAAAAACATCCGATAATCAAATGCAGCTATTTATTGCTGACCAGCAGTCACTAATGGACATTGAGAAGGGATAATGAAGCTCTGAGTAATAAACTGTTTTTGGCACCATTTGGTGAAAGCGGCAAAGCCTTCAGAAAGTATGTTTCCCATTGCTAGTTCCTACATGCATAGTCTATGAGCATTATTACCGTTTTACCCTCAATTAGCCACAAAATCCCTAGTTTGAAAGTGACTGTTTCCTGGAAGCTGTGCAGAGCACAGCCACCCACCATTTGGGCCAGCCCCTTAACAATTCGAGTTCTAGCCAATGAGCTTCAGCCCCCTCGCACACAGTACACCATTTTCGGGGACCACTTTTGGCTCGTGAGTGCTACTTCCAGAACTACTGTCTAATAAGTACAAAACAGTACTGGATAATCGCTTTAAAAATCAGCTGTACTAGTGCTGGGGAGGAACAAAAGCCAGCAGGACCCTCACTAGTGACACACCTACCTGGTGTTATTCTGCCTCCTCGCAGTGGGTGCCAAGGGTCAGGGTCAGTGGCCAGAAACAGGCACTCAGTATTCTGTAAGTAGCAGCAGGCTTTGGCCAGTTTTATGAAATCAAATTTCTCGTCATATCCCACCAGCACTGCCTTTACTTCTGGGTCCAACGGGTAGTCGTAAATGGTCCCAGTGGGTGCGTTAGTGTCCTCCTCCACTATGGGAACCCCAGCCTCCCGTAGCTCCTCCACAACGCCCTGGCACCCTATGACATACACCTTACCCTGCAACTTCGCCACGTCTCGCAGATAAGCCGCAGAGCAGTACGCTGAGCTGAAGATCTCCTCCTCTGCGACATCAGTGAAGCCCAACCGGATAAACTTCGTCACGTAGCTCGCTCTGGGCCTAGTACAGTTGTTGGTGATGAAAAATACCTTTTTGCCTTGCTGTTTCAGTAGAGTCACCACTTCTGGCGCGCCTGCCACTACCGTTTCGCCATTCCAGATGACTCCGTCGCAATCAAAAAGGACGTTGAGCTTGGAGTCGAGGAGCTCTCTTATTTGGGAACCCCTGATTTTGTGACACCCTCTGCTACTCACCAGCCCAGCCATTCTGAACGATGCGTTGAGGAACAACCTCGCGCGTAGTTGTCTACAGAAATATATGATTACGCCACTCAAATCGAACGAACCACGACAGTTCCCTGTAATTCTAGTTCCACCACACTTTTGCACAACGGTGATAAATGGCTATTATATTACATGAAACTGAAACGTCCCCGTCTTTTATACAGCTCATTCTATTCGTTTCATTGGCGCTGGCATTTAAGACCCACCCACCAAGCATATATTGCAATAACACGGCGCTTCCTCTTTAACCATTTGGCCTATTGACCGGCGATTACCGTTTACAACATTGAGTTACATGTAACTCTCCTGACAATTTGCGGAGACAGTCAAAACAGTGAAACTTGCCCGTTACAGTTAATGAGCGGCTAAAACCACATTGGTAGATGTATAATGTGTCCCGGTTCCAGGGACGTCACCGCATAGAAAATCCAATACAGCTGCCAACGCAATGCCATATATGGACATGGGTATGTGACGTCAGAACTCATTAGCTCTACTCTCATTGGTCCTAAAGATTTGTTTAAGTGTTTTGCGTGCAGCGTGCAACACAGACGTCAAGGCATCATGGTTGAGATCAAAGGATCATCAGCAATGGGTACAGATAGATGGCTAGATATATAGCTAGTTAGTTTGCAAATTATATATTTTTTTAAATAAAAAAGCAAATCTGAATGCCATGCACAGGAGTTCTATTCACAAAACGATCAGCTGGCGATAGTTTAGTTTATTAGCTAGCTACAAATAGTTAGATGGGTGATGCATGTTTAGGGGAAAGAGGGTTAGAAGTGGTTTTATATTACATTGATCTGCACATATTCATTGGTACATGCCTGTACCTATAGTGCAGAGATAAGCAGTGTCTTGCAAGTCAAGATCAGAGCTACAGCAAAAAAAAATTGAGACCAAGCTAGGTAGCTAGTGTAACAGATGTAAATCGTACTCTCCTTGCGTTGTGTTTTGTCCAAATAAATCACATCAGCCAGTGGTCCCAGTTGAGAATAATTTATTTATGTTGCTGTTGTTAAATAGGAAACAGCACGTTAGTTGTGCATGGCTTTTTAAAAAAAGACTTATTGTATTAAATATTTAATTTTCCAAGAGCAATGTACAATTTGCAACTTATTGAAAACAAGTTTGCATCACATTTGTGATTGGCCCCGCTTGCATAAAATTTTCATACTGGGAAGACCTGGCGTTCGCGATCTCCCCCTATCTGCAAGCGGGGCCAATCACAACACGTCTTATTGTCATCAGAGTTGAACCAACCAATAAGAATGCTTGAACACTAAATACACCTTTCTTTGGAGGCAAGTGGAAACATAACCAACCCTGTTACACTATCAAAAAAAAACAGTGTGTACCAATACCAATTTAAAAAACAAAAACAACACAGAGACCAAGATGGAGCTTCAAGCATATTGCTTACATCTTTCCAATACTTCCAGATCTACACAATATGTTTCTAAGGGCTACTGGTTTATTTGTGTTTCAGAGATTAGTGCCAATGGACCAAGACCCTGGACTCTCAGTCCAGGCCCAGATCAACACTGGCATTTATGTGGTCTAACGGCCAACACTATAATAACAAGAGACTATCTGTGCTGTTAAGTATAGTAGGGTTTAGTAGGGATCAGGCTTTCCTGACCTGTCACGGGGTGTGCAGGAATATATCCCAGCCAACACTATGAGGGCTAATACACTGGAGGGTTTGTAAGTGTTGGGCTTGACCCCCACTGCTTACCGCACAGCTCAAGATGGTGTCTAATGTCCTGTTGCAGGTAGGCATGCTATATACTTACTCTACAACATAGCTACAGGTATAAGATCAGGTATGCCATCCAATTGCAGTCGATGTACTCATAATGTACAGGAGAACTATCGCTTTATGGTGAGAATAGCCGTGTTGCAAGCACAGCTTCAGATGCAATCGTTAGGCAAGGGCAATTCAAGTGTAGGAAAGGATGAAACAGCGTCTGTGCTACCAGTAAGTACAGGTAGTAGTATAAATCCCTCCGCACAGTCCCCGCAGCCAGACAATTTTCTCAAGGCTTCTGGAAAGAAATACTGTCGGCATGCTCAACCGGTGTCGCTCATTCAGCCGACAGAAACTTTAAATCGGTTCTCCCCATTAAGCAACGAGTCGGAGTCAGAGGCCAAGCCTTTTCAGGTCTCTCCTCCACCCGTTACGGGGTTTGAGCCACCAAAGCCTCCCACCATTAGCTCTGACAAATTGAAAACCCTAGTCATTGGCGACTCCATTACCCGCATGTTAGACTTTAAAATAATCATCCAGCGATCATACACTGTTTAAAAGGGGACAAGGCTACCAAAGTAAAGGCTAATCTGAAGATGGTGCTGGCTAAGGCTAAAACTGGCAACATAGCTTCAGTGTGTAAATTAGCTAGAAAGATGTGTCGGCATCGAGTAATTGTCTCTGGGCCCCTCCCAGTTAGGGGGAGTGATGAGCTCTACAGCAGTCTCACAACTCAATCCCTGTTTGAAAACTGTTTTCTGCCCCTCCCAAAAGATAGAATTTGTAGATAATTTGCCCTCTTTCTGGGACTAACCCACGAACAGCATCTAAATTTAACCTTGCGTAATACCCTAGATGCAGTCAAAAACATTTGTTACAAGAAATTTGCTCCCTTGTATACAGAAATACCCGAGCCCTGAAGCAAGCTTCCAGAAAATTGTAATGGAAATGGTGCTCCACCAAACTGGATGTCTTCCAACTAGCTCGGAAAGACAGTACCATGCAATATCGAAGAGCACTAACTGCTGCTAGATCATCTTATTTTTTTTCAACCTAATTGAGGAGAACATGTACAATCCCCCCACAAAATTGATATTGTCGCAATGCTAACAAACAAGGCTATCAAGGCTATCAAACAAGCTAAGCGTCAGTATAGAGACAAAGTATAATCTCAATTCAACGGCTCAGACACAAGAGGTATGTGGCAGGGTCGACAGTCAATCACGGACTACAGAAGAAAACCAGCCCCGTCACGGACAAGGATGTCTTGCTCCCAGGCAGACTAAATAACTTTTTTGCCCGCTTTGAGGACAATACAGTGCCACTGACACGGCCTGCAACGAAAACATGCAGACTCTCCTTCACTGCAGCCGAGGTGAGTAAAACATTTAAACGTGTTAACCCTCGCAAGGCTGCAGGCCCAGACGGCATCCCCAGCCGCGCCCTCAGAGCATGCGCAGACCAGCTGGCCGGTGTGTTTACGGACATATTCAATCAATCCCTATACCAGTCTGCTGTTCCCACATGGTTCAAGAAGGCCACCATTGTTCCTGTTCCCAAGAAAGCTAAGGTAACTGAGCTAAACGTCTACCGCCCCGTAGCACTCACTTCCGTCATCATGAAGTGCTTTGAGAGACCAGTCAAGGACCATATCACCTCCACCCTACCTGACACCCTAGACCCACTCCAATTTGCTTACCGCCCAAATAGGTCCACAGACGATGCAATCTCAACCACACTGCACACTGCCCTAACCCATATGGACAAGAGGAATACCTATGTGAGAATGCTGTTCATCGACTACAGCTCGGCATTCAACACCATAGTACCCTCCAAGCTCGTCATCAAGCTCGAGACCCTGGGTCTCGACCCCCGCCCTGTGCAACTGGGTACTGGACTTCCTGACGGGCCGCCCCCAGGTGGTGAGGGTAGGCAACAACATCTCCACCCTGCTGATCCTCAACACTGGGGCCCCACAAGGGTGCGTTCTGAGCCCACTCCTGTACTCCCTGTTCACCCACGACTGCGTGGCCACGCACGCCTCCAACTCAATCATCAAGTTTGCGGACGACACAACAGTGGTAGGCTTGATTACCAACAACGACGAGACGGCCTACAGGGAGGAGGTGAGGGCCCTCGGAGTGTGGTGTCAGGAAAATAACCTCACACTCAACATCAACAAAACTAAGGAGATGATTGTGGCCTTCAGGAAACAGCAGAGGGAACACCCCCCTATCCACATCGATGGAACAGTAGTGGAGAGGGTAGTAAGTTAAGTTCCTCGGCGTACACATCACAGACAAACTGAATTGGTCCACCCACACAGACAGCAACCTCAGGAGGCTGAAGAAATTCGGCTTGTCACCAAAAGCACTCACAAACTTCTACAGATGCACAATCGAGAGCATCCTGTCGGGCTGTATCACCGCTTGGTACGGCAACTGCTCCGCCCACAACCGTAAGGCTCTCCAGAGGGTAGTGAGGTCTGCACAACGCATCACCGGGGGCAAACTACCTGCCCTCCAGGACACCTACACCACCCGATGTCACAGGAAGGCCATAAAGATCATCAAGGACAGAAACCACCCGAGCCACTGCCTGTCCACCCCGCTATCATCCAGAAGGCAAGGTCAGTACAGGTGCATCAAAGCTGGGACCGAGAGACTGAAACAGCTTCTATCTCAAGGCCATCAGACTGTTAAACAGCCACCACTAACATTGAGTGGCTGCTGCCAACACACTGACTCAACTCCAGCCACTTTAATAATGGGAATTGATGGGAAATGATGTAAAATATATCACTAGCCACTTTAAACAATGCTACGTAATATAATGTTTACATACCCTACATTATTCATCTCATATGTATACGTATATACTGTACTCTATATCATCTACTGCATCCTTATGTAATACATGTATCACTAGCCACTAACTATGCCACTTTGTTTACATACTCATCTCATATGTATATACTGCACTCAATACCATCTACTGTATCTTGCCTATGCCGCTCTGTACCATCACTCATTCATATATCTTTATGTACATATTCTTTATCCCCTTACACTTGTGTCTATAAGGTAGTAGTTTTGGAATTGTTAGCTAGATTACTTGTTGGTTATTACTGCATTGTCTGAACTAGAAGCACAAGCATTTCGCTACACTCGCATTAACATCTGCTAACCATGTGTATGTGACAAATAAAATTTGATTTGAACATTGTTTTTAATACTCTCTAAAAAGACATCAAATAGGAAGGGAGCTACTTGTTTAGAAAATTATTTGTAAAATTCTGATGTAATTCCATCAACACTTGGTGATTTATTGTTCTTTAAATGTTTGATAGACTATAATCTCTTCAAATTTGATGGGTTCATCAAACTGTATATATTCTATATCACTGATAGAATGAACATTTTCAGTGAGTCAAAAAACAAATCTGTGGATTCCTGATAGTAGGTGGAGCTATACAATTTTCTGTAAAAATTGCTCCAGTATTTAGCGATTCATTTCTGCTTATCTGTAATAACACCATCAATGTTTAACTTATGGATTGTGTTATTTGTAGAGTGAAATTTCTCAAGGCTAAAGAAAAAGGATGAATTCTGTTCTCCCTCCTCAATCTATTTTTCCTAGATCTAATAAAGGCTCCTTCTGCTTTGAATCTATACATATTTTCTCCTCCCCCGAGAGGCCTGCTGGGGACCTCTGAGAAAGGGAAGTTATCTTAATGATCACCTTTTCCTCCTCAGCTCTTCTGGTCTTAGCAAGATTACTACCATATTTTCTAAGGTATTTGGACACCTCAAATTTAAAGAGCTCCCAGTTCTTGCAATAAGATTTTTCTTCACAAGCCCTTTCCCAAAAGTGTGAAAGCAGATCTTTAACCTCAAACGTAACTATATCATTATTTAATAATGAGATATTTAGCTTCCAGTAGGATGCTCTAACAAGGTTAGTATCAGGGGTAAATATTTTGATATTAATGTAAATGGCCCTATGGTCTGTGAGGAGAGTAGTACAAATATCAGTAGTAACACACTCACTATCAATACATTTGGATATAAGCCAAGCATCTTTTCTGGATTGTCGGGAACCTGTTTTGTTACTCCAAGTGAATGATCTGTCAGCCGGAAACCTCTCCCTCCATATATCAGTAATATCAAACTTTTCCATAAAAAGTATTAAACCCCAATTCTGATTGGTTGGCCTCCCTGGGGGCCATCTATCAGTTGAATTATCTATAGTAATGTTAAAGTCCCCTCCTATCAATAATAACGAATTTGGAAATTTAGATAACCAATGAAGTATGTTTCTCTATAGATTCAAGCAACTCATCATTCTCATGTTTGGTGTTGTACACATAGAAGTATACAGTAATGAGTGTAATGTCATTGTAACTGATCTCAAGACAAATAAAGTGACCAAAGGGGTCACATTCCGAGTGTAGAATATTACCACCAAAGGTATTGTTCATTGTAGTGACACCAGCGGAGCGTTCAGATCCATGGGAAAGCCAAATATCGTTGCCTCACTGTGACCTCCAGAAGTTGGCATCAGCCGAAATTGAGTCAGACTCTTGAAAGAAGCAAAAATCTTGTTTGAAATTGTTTAGCAAATAAAAATAAGGTCTTGCGCTTCACATTGTTCCGTAACCCCCTAGCATTAATAGAAACTATAGACAAAGACAAAACAACAAAGATTATATAAAGGTATAAACTGTAGTAGGATGAGTCAAAAACGTAGGAGCAGTGAACGTAAGCGATAAGGAACTGAGATCTGCACCATTTAACTCAACTTAAAGTGAAAATAGCTTATTCCATAAACTCTGAGCTAGATGTTATCCGGCTTTTGAAACTGATCATAAAAAATGAATAAGAAATGT